>NC_084905.1:20902199-21110781 GCF_949316345.1 Pungitius pungitius
GAGAGGAGAAGAAGAAGAAGAAGAAGAAGAAGAAGAAGAAGAAGAGGAAGAAGAAGAAGTCCCCCCACACTCGCTCCTCCGTAACGCGTCCCATGCAGGAGCAGACGTGCTTGCCGTGTTTGTGGGAATCATCTCAGCGAGACATGTGTCCTTCAAGCCTTTATGTTCACTCGTGATGGAATAATGGATGAATACAACGTTTCGGGGTCAATTGGATGAATCACCGCAACCAGGGGAGGTCAAAAGGAAGAGAGAATGTCCGACGGCTCCTTCCAGCGGGGGGGTGGGGCGTATCAGCCGAGGACGGAACGCACCCAGAGACGCACAAACACCGGGGACACGCCACCATCCGTTGTCTCACTGTGAGACCTGTTTGCATCACCAAGGCGTCCCTGCAGTAACAATGAAGATGAAAGGTGCCCTGCAGTAGGAAAACCGGTTTGTGAGAAGTCAAAAGTAAACTGTTATCGGCCACAAGACACCCTCCCCTCGAAGGGGGGGGGGGGGGGGGGGGGGGGATTTGCAATACGTCTCCGTCTCAAAGGGGGGGGGGGGGGGGTGTCACGTTACGTACTTACGTATCTGCCGTTTACCACGGAGGCTCCGTGCCTCATGAAGTCACATCTGTCGTGCCACCGTCTCCCGGCGCCATTAACCTTTCGTTACCTCCTGATTTACGCCCGTCTCTGAGCATACGGCTCAGATACCAACCAGGGAGGATGGAGAGGTGGGGGTCAGGGGGGGGGGGGGGGGGGGGGGGTGTTATGTAGGTGTGAGGTTTGTTATTAAAGAGCAACGTCGAGGCTCCTTGCTGGTGTTGCAGCAGGCGATCTGAGCCCCTTAATGACCCCGCGGTTACATGATTGATGGGAAAGGTTTACGCAACATTTCTCCAACTTCGGGGGGGCCGAGCGCGAGTGGAAAAAACGCCTGAGCAAGCCCCCCCCCCCCCCCCCCTGCCGCCCTGCCCCCCCGCCTCTCCCTCAAGGTCGCCCGAGCCTGGAACAGAGTCCACAGAGACGAAGGGGCTATTAGCTGAGTTTCTTTCTGCATTCTGCACACAAAGACACGCGTGGCCATGAACACGCGTGTGCCCCCCCCCCCCCCCCCCCCCCGCGCACTTTTTACACCAGGGACCACCCCGGCACTGCAGGGGGGGGCCGCTGGGACTCCCGTAACCGCTTTGAGGAAGCAGGACTCACATCCCTTGTTAGGCGCGGGCGGGGGGGGGGGGGAGGGGGGGGGGGGGTGATGGAGTGCAGGCGCGATGCGACGGAGCAGCACGCAGGCCTCATTCTGGCCCACCGAGACACGCCTGATCCACTCTTACCTTTCACAATAAAAGCCCCAGACGGCAGATGGAGGCTTTTTCCACATTTCCTCACACATTTTCATAGGCAGCTGAATAGAATACAAATGGGTGAGGAGTATATATGTGTGTGTGTGTGTGGGGGGGGGGGGGGGGGGGGGGGACCTTGACCTTTGGCATTGTAGTAAAATAAAATCGTGAAGATAATGAGCGTCAGCAGGGAGGCTGTTTAGAGGGTAATCGGATGGAATGAGACAAACCGAAGTATCACTAAGGGCTGCTGTGAAAGAAAAAAGGGCGTCTTCCCACGGAGGAGGAACTCGTTACACCTCCTGCCGTTGCCACGCAACCATTGAGGACCTTCTTGATGTGCAACCCCCCCCCCCCCCAAAAAAAGCCTCCTCTGCTCAGTTGAACGTGTTGTCGACACGACTTGTTTTGTTCAACAATGCGAACGCGTTCAAATGAAGAAGCGTCAGTCGAGCAGAAAAAGCTTCGCAAGTGGAATTGACCCGGCTGCCGTTTCCTCCTGAACGAAGCGCCGCGTTTGAGGACGACAGGCGCCAGTCACAGGTCACGTGACCTCCTGTCCTTTAGGTACGGATGGATGGTCACCCTGCGTCACCTGACCGACTCCTGAGGTGGTGTTGAAGCGCTCGGACGCCACCGATCAGAGCGACGATGAGGAAATTCACATCCAAATGAGAAAAATGAATTCAACCTCTCTGGATATCCACGTGGGGAGCTGAGCGCGGCGTCTTTCTCTGCAGCGATCGGGAGACGCGCGGCCCGTGGGAGCCGCGGCGGTGGCTGTGGCGCTCCAGGCCTCACCCCCGTTGGTTCCCGACGCACGCCGGCACTGCGAGCTGCGGGCTCGATCTGCTCGGGAGAAAATTACAGAGCCCGATCAATACCAACGTGTCTTAGGAAGTTAAACAGCAGCCTGATGAAGAGCCTCCTCTGCCTCCTGCCGCGCTGCACACAGGCAATCCAGCACCACAGATGGCTTCATGCCAGAATGTTCCTTTCTCATTCAAGTTGCATTTCAGTTATTTATTATTATTTCACTCATTCCTGTCCCCTTCCCTGAGTGTTTTGTTTGCACTTGTAATCTCTCACGCTCCCCTTTAAGCTCTTTGTTGTAGCTTCCCGGTAACGTGACCTTTATTTAGTCCAATCTCAACGTTTGGAGAGGACGTTTTGCCGTGTGCCCCCAGTCGGAAGAAGCCGTGGTCCTCCTCACACACACGACACGGCAGCCAACGTCCTTCTTGCCTCCGCGTCGATGTCTTCTGGAATTGATACTTTCGGGGGGGGGGGGGGGGGGCCGTGAAAGCGTATTGATTGAAAAACACCCGTGTGACAATATTAAAAAGTCACACTGACGTTTTCTCCCACTTGGCATCCGCTCGGCTGCTCTAATGTAAAGCCCGTGTTTTATGAGTCCACACATTAACCCTAAGCTCCACTTCTTCCCTCTTTGGGGAGGGGGGGGGATGGTAAGTTCTCTCCTGCCTGTGCAGAAACGTCTTACGTAACCCTCAGAGCGTCCTGGTGGGCGGGTGTGTGTGGGAGCAGCCATGTGCTTCCTGTTCAAGGTGCATTGATTTTATTCTCTCTTCCCTTCCCTCGTTTTATTTTTATTTTTTTTATTGATGTAGAAATAAATCATAACAGAGGATGAAAAGTTGAAGAAGAAAAAAACCACGGTGTGGGTTCTCCACTACGCCCGCGGCCTTTAATCAATCTCTCAGAGGAGGGGGGCGGGGGAGGGGGGGGGGCACATCGGTGAGTTTTTGCTTTGGCAAAAATGTGAACTAATTCCTGAGAAGCCTTCAGGTGAGGAACCCACCTCCTCTTTGGGCCTTGTAGGTGTTGAGGAGGAGCTGAGGGGTCTAATGTGAGCGCCCCCCCCCCCCCCCCCGCAGGTTCAGATTGGATGTATTGATTTTTTTTTTCCTCCCAAGTAAACATCCCCACTTTTGCACCTGCAATTTAGATGGGGAAAAAAAGCCTCCCATCCTTCCCTCCTGTGAGGACCCCGGCGGTGGGAAAACACCCGGAAAGATCTGCACGGCGGTGAAGGTCAAATCGCCAAATCTCATTGGAAGGGATGCGCGTGTCCCCGTGTCTCAACGGAGGTGAAATACACTGCTGGGTATCGATCCGAGACCATGTGATCCAGCTTCTCTCCCCGCGGCCTCCTGCTCCCTCAGCGTCTGTATCCGCCCGCATCGATTGGACCGCAGAAGCCTTCCCCTTTAACCCTAATTGATGTGCCTTCGCGTTTGTCAGTGCGTGGGTTGCAGATTTATCAAATGCTGCTTTGCAGGTGTTGCTTATGTCATAAAAAGCTGGAAATAAAACATCCCTTCTTTCCTACGGATGTGTTAAATGTTACTTTAGACATCTAGAAGGGTCTCTGTGATAGAAAGCTCCTGCGGAAACCTGTGTTGTTCAGCATCAGCCCTCTGTGATCAATAACACGTTTTGGCTTTATTGCAATGAATAAATCCCAAGCAAACGGAATGTTGATTGGGTTTCATGGTGCATTTATGCTCACCTCAGCCGGTTTGACTCCTTGAATCTTCATGCAGCAACATGTGCATCGGTCCTTATTAACCATCAGAAGTAAAGCACAGGTACCTGACAGGATCATTCTGGCCCATATGGAATATAATCACAACGTCTTACACACTACGCCACCATCGCTGGCCCCACTGTGAACACAAAGTCATCAACGATTGCAATAGAAATAATCACTGATAATAGAAATGAATCCTCCTTCCTACGGACATCTGTGGTCTGTGGTGGTCAGCAGGTATTAACATTCCATGCCGTGCACGCTGCTGATCCTCCTTTCATTTGCCTCCCTGCGTTATCTGAAGCTGCAGAGATAGTGCAGACATTTTCGCTTTGCTAATTGAATCCTGGTTAATTAAACAGACCGCCTGACTCGCTGATTTCTCTTTTTTATTCCGACCAGGAAATACAAATAGAATCTGAACCATCTGAACCAAACGCGGATTGAGGAACTAAGCACACTAAGCCTGAAGCAGCTGTAGAATTAACAACTATAAGAGTGCTGTGTTCATGTAGCTGGGGGGGGGGGGGGGGGGGGGCGGGAAGCTTGTCCGACCAACTCTCAGTCTGCAGGGAGTCACTGGGACCGGTGGAGCTCAAAGTGAACCCTATTTTCCTCCCAGATTGCGGAACCTCCTGGATGTTCCGGCTGGGAGGAACCGTCCACTTCGTTTAGTCCTTCCATTTGTTAAGGCTGTTACAAACAGCCACGCGGCCATCTGCATGGAGAAAACACCTCTGGAGGAACCTCCGCTGCTCCCTGAGCTGCTCGTGTCCTCCGTCTTTACTTCTACCTTCATCCGTGTTCTTTCGGGCCTTTAATCGGGAACGAGTGCGTCGGCGCCGCGGTGTCTCTCTCCAGTGCGTCGAGAGTCAGAGTCTCGGCTGCAGGCCTCTCGTCCTGCCGTAGGACGGACCACGGGCCCGGATGCTGAGCCGAGCTAAATCCCCCCCCCCCTTCGGGAGTCCAGACACTGGTGGTGGTAGAGAATAAGTTGCTCCAATTTCCTGATGTGCCAGGTTCTGCTGTAGATTGGAGGTGTCGGGGGTGGTGGTGCTGAAATGACAGCGTTTGACAGCAGAGAGAGAGAACAGTCTTTTAACGTTTGCCACCACTGATGCAATTGGTTTACGGTAACGCCACCCACATCTGGTTGGCTGGTACCACCTGACCCCGCCCCTTATCACCTGGCCGTGCGCCCCCATGGAGAGAGGAAGCCTCCCGGGAACGGCAACGCCTGTCCAGTTGTCCCGATTATTTTTTTTTGCCTAAGCTTCATGTCTTTAATCTACAAAACACAACTAGCCGGAGGCGGTTACCATTGGCTCCATATGTGGTAAAAAAAA
Source organism: Pungitius pungitius (assembly GCF_949316345.1). Taxonomy (NCBI): domain Eukaryota; kingdom Metazoa; phylum Chordata; class Actinopteri; order Perciformes; family Gasterosteidae; genus Pungitius; species Pungitius pungitius. The sequence continues at coordinate 20,907,439 of NC_084905.1, forward strand.
GTATAATATGAGAGTAAAATGGATCCGGGCTTCTTCTCCACTGCCTTTGTTGGAACATTTGGACGTAAATACGGCTCACAAACTGTAGACAAAGATTAGCTGTGACCACGTGACACCAGTTATACCTCTGGGTGAGTTCGATCCCAACGAAACGAGGAAGCCTGCGTTGCTGGAGAACTACGGTTTCACGGAATCCGCCTTTACCGAGGCGCTGACCCGGAGACCCGGAGACCTCCGTCCACCCGTCTGCGATGTCTCTTGTGTGAAAGTCACACGGAGGTGTGAATTGCCGTGAAGCAGCAGGGGTCCCGAAAGGCCTCCAAGCAATTCACACTCCAACTCGTATAGACGCTCGCTGGCGTGAGATGTCACACCGCGTCACGTGACCCCCGACGGCCTACAAGTGACATTCGGGTGCGAAGGAACCAGGGCGGAGAGGAGAGGATCCCCTCAGACCTGCTCCAACGCTCCGTCAAATCTACATACGCATACATATAAGTATATGTGTGGTTATAGAATCTGTGTGTGTGTGTGTGTGGCGCTGTCCAGGGTCCTGAAACAGAGCTCCAGAGCAGGTTTGTTTACAGAGCTTTTGGCCTCTCCCGACTGCACCAGACGCACAGAAGGGAAGCGACAGGGCGGCACACGCTACACGCAGCCTGTGGGTTTAGGAGCATATTTACCACTCTGATGGGGTTTTTTATGTGAGTGTGTGCACATCATCTGTGAATTTGAAACAACAGCCATATGTTTTCTTGTCAAGATGCTGCTCCTACGCTCCAATAACGATTGTGTGACAAACATTTGCCCATGTTTTTATTTTTCTGCTTTGCTCTTGTTTGGGTTATTTTTTTTCCCGCTCTTTCTCTGCACGCTGCGACCTCCTGACCTCCTGACCTCCTGACCTCCTGCTGCAGAAACGAAGGAGTCGGGTTGGGGCCTCCAGAGTCTCCTGGCGTCTCCTGCCCTCTGCTCACTGCGCTCTCCTCCCCCCCCCCCTCAAGCCCCGGACTCGGCGGGATCTCCTTTGAAGGCCGAGGTCCCCCTCCTTGCTCGCTTTGCCCGCGGGTCTGCTGCCTTTCATGGACAGCACAGCGGGGGGGAAGCGCCGCCACTGAGGGGAGAAGAGTGGCATGATAATCAGGTGCAGGCCGGGAGGTGTCGAGAGGGAGGGGGGGCGAGTCCAATGGATGTTTTGACAGGGCTTTGGATTTGGAGATGGCGGGCAGTGACGGGGGGGTGGGGGGGGGCCTCGAACAAGAGAGCAACAGATAACTCTCCCTTTCCCCAAGCGGACTCTCAAATTGATTTATCGCTGCGGCGAGCCGAGGTGCAACGCGGCGTCGCGTCTCATTACCCAGAGGAGCGCCCCGTCATCACGGGCGATTCATCCTGACGGAGGTCCTCAAACGCACCGCGGCAAACATTCGGACTTTTCAGCCTCCGCGGCGCCGTCTTCCCCCCCCCCGGGCCGGAGCGGGCGGATTGGGTTCACTCTCCGCCTGCATTGTGGGTTGTTGTTGTTGTTGTTGTTGTTGTTCTTCCAGTGGATTTCATGGTACATATTTCAGTGCTGAAAGCTGACGACGCAGGCGGAGCAACAACGTTTTGCTGATGTGGGAAAAAAAACGCGCAGAGCTGCAGTTTGATCATTATTTTTGTGTTTCGTGGCGTTTGAACTGAGGGTCCTTGGACACGGGGATTAGTCAGAAGAAAGTGTTGTGCACTTTGGCACAAACACACACACACACACACACACACAGCTTTACTTCAATGTGGTGCAGGGTTGTGTTCCAGCCCACTTGTGCCTTGTTTAATGCTACAGCGCTGGTTTAAAATGACACGTACAAATAAAGATTAATGCTGTTACTTTCAGCTCATAAAACACACTACACATCATCGTTTTATTTACGTCCAGGTCGGACCAAAGGTCAGCCATGGACCTCACGATGTCCTTCATGATGTCCTTCATGATGTCCTTCATGCACGTCGGCCCACCTCACGCAGTGGTTGCTGAAAACAGAGCTGCATCATTCAGGAGGCCGCGTGGCGCTGAGGGGAAGTGCAGAATTTGTTGGTGACTCCCCTGCAGGTTTGAAACTTTGAGTGACACCTCTCCCATCACACGGGTGTGTGATCCGCTGCTAAAAGGTGCCCCCCCCCCCCCCCCCCCCTCCGGAGCTTTCCTGTTAACAAACAGAAGGCTGTGTTGAAGCGCGTCGTGTTTCGCCACGAGCAAGGTCATAAAAGCCCACCGAGACGTGCTGGTTAAACAAGATGTTATTTAATTATCCAAACAAATGTAAGTGTGACCGACACAGGTCGTGTTGTCCCATTTTTTGAAAGATTGTATTTGCAACATTAGCCCGTGCAGGGGGGGTGGGGGGTGGATATAAATGAGGTGAACTCACAGTTACTTGGTGGATCAATGACTGAACCAAACGTGCTTTACACGAGCTTCTCAGGGACCATCTGCAACAGCTCAGCATCCCTCTGGAATCCACCACGCTGGCTTCCTTTGTCCTGTCAAGCCTGGGGAGGGAAGGCGTGTGGGGGGGCAGAGGCCTTTTTGATGGGCTAACAATAGCATAAGCCAAAAAAGTAATTCCTTTGCTGTTTTATTCAGCTGCCATTGATCTGCTGTCCGCGGGGAGTTTTAATCGGGCAGAGCTTTCAAATGAAAACATGAACGTCCTCATTGTTTGAATGAAACAGAGATCAGACATCAGCTGATCGGGCTGATCTGCAGCCGCTGGTTCCCCCTGCGGCCCGGTTGGACTAATCCGCCCGTCCCCCACACCCCCCCCCCCTCCTATCGCACCTGTCCACGTTGCATTTCCCTTGTTGTCGTTGAAGCTCTCTGTCCGAACGGGTCCTCCAGGAGCTGCGTCCGGGCCGCTGTGGGCGAAACGAACCAAACGGCAGAGGAGGGGGCCCACGTGTTCAGGGGGGGGGGGGGGGGGGTCGGGATCATCTCGAGCGCCTGGTCCTGTGTGATATGCTGTGTTTTGTCTTCTCATTTGCATGGAAATGTGTGTGTTTCCCCACTAAAGGACATCGGAGGACGTCGTTAAATGTTGAAACGTGAATTAATGCCGGTTTGTAAACTTTGGGAGGGATTTCTTACCGGAGCCCAACATCTTAATTACGAGCCACTCGGGTAAGTCTCCCTCCCCCCTTAAGGGGGGGGGAGGGCAACGCTTCATCTGCCTGATGACTTCTTTACTGCTGGAGGAAAGACAACTGCATCCTTCATCCTGATGCTCCCTTCTGGGGAGTATTTGTCTTTTGTCTCTCGTTTGTTGTTAGTGACTGAATTTGTTTCCATGACTTGGATTTAAATGACGTCATCGTCAATGTGGGAATGTTACTAAACTTTTTGGTAAAACGTCAAAGCTACTAGACGGCATTATTTCGGGCTCCTAAAGTTTATTTCCACAATGTTTTCTCATAATCATATGATGTGTGACTCTGGCTTTCATTCATTCAGCTGCTATATATCACATCTCCAAAGTAACCATGGCAACGGCCAGCTTTTTCAAAACGTGGCCATATACGTCTGTGTCTTATGCCCCTTGAAAGCTTCCCACCGTTCATCCCTTCATCCTGGCTCCTGGGCCGGTTGCAGGGCCACAGAGGGTTCTGAAACCACTCAGCACAGTACAGCCCCCCCCCCCCCCCCTGAAGGTGCGTGAGCTGAAGAAGCTGCTCTTTGAAATGGAAGAAAGGTTTTTCCCTTTTTCCCCCCAATGCTTCAGATCAATCCGATTCCTTTCAGACTAATAATAGGAACTTAAAAGCAATGGAGGGCTGTTCTTTTTTCCAGCCTTTCTTCATAATGAAGCCGGTATCCACCTCACACAGAGTGTCTGCACACAACAGCCTTCCCCTCAGTGGGCTGTGAGGACCTGCGAGGCACCTCGAGGCAGTTCTAGGAAGTTCCAAGAATACTTACACTTACAAAAATGTGATGTATCGTACAGTGCTGCTGAATTAATAACCAAAACCCAGGGAGGAGTCCATCGAACACAGGGATGAGGTTGACCACTTTTGCCACATTTACTCCGTTAAAAGGCCTTATTGATGACATAATCCCATCACACGGGTCAAAGCACCCGGATCAAAGAGCTTTGGATCGATTCCATCCGCAGACTGGGTTCACTTCGCAGGGAGAGCTTTCCTTCTCCCCTTTGTTTACACAGCTTTCATTTTTTATGCAGAAATTACTTTCATCGGGAGGAGGAGGAGGAAAAAAACATCTCTTTCAAGTGTAAATTTGAAAAGGGCCAGGTGGTAATTTGTTAGTTTAGAAAACCGGAATGAAAAAGGGGAGGCGGGCTTCCTGGTGGACGGCGGAGTCGATGCTAATTAGCGCCGGCGCTCCTTTGTTGATGGATGAGCAAAACGAGGAACCACCTCTGATCCTCTGATGTGTGAACATTAAAAAACACGACATGCAGTTTACTGTGCGTGACTCCTTTTGAATTGACATGTGTGTGGCAAAGGCAGGAAAAAGGGCGCCCCCCCCCCTCCCCCCTGTTAGGACATTTCATCCAGGTGGTTCACACACCTGCTGAGCGGCCCTGCTTCATTCTACCGGCCTGAAAAACAGGATTTTTAACACTGAAAATCTTTTTTTTATCAGCCTGGCGAGGGGCAGGTTGCCTCAAACACCTGTTCCAGCTGCGACAGGTAGATGTAATGCAACACGAAACGTGTGTCTTTAGTTTCAAGCAGACACATTGGGGACAACCCGCTGTTTTTACCCTGCGTAGGTCGGCTTTTTAATAAGCCAGTTGCATTTTCCCGCGGGGCTTTCTGCTGACACGGCGACAGAGCATCCACCTTGCATGCGTTTGACGCACTGAAGACCACGAAGCCGGAACCTCCCACCGATCCACCAAACCGCCAGAGAGCAGAACCTCTGCGCTTCTTGACCAGGAGGATCGGGCACAGCGGTGGCTTTCTTCGGGTTTTTTTAACATCCCTTTCCCGCCCAGTCCCTGGTTAGCGTTGGTGCTTCTCTGGTTTTGCCCGTTTGAAGGCGGCGGCGTGGTACTTGGCCCGGTGCCACACTGACGCCAGGTTTTTGTGCCATTTTGTGCCACCAGGGTGCTTTTTTTTGGTCCTTTTTACTCCACTCCTTTCGGCACGAATTCAGACTTTTTGATGTTTGAGAAGGCGCAGCGTGGGAAATATCTCGCAGTTCCGCACTCGACCTCAAAGTTTTTATCCGGGTGGCTTCATCCGATTCACTGTTTAGGTTTATAATATGAGACTATTTTTATATCACGTTCCACCGCTGCCAGCATCTAATACATGCGTGGGAAGTGACATTCCCTGTGTACAAAAAACATCTCTGTGAAGGGAGCGATTGCACCCAGAGAGGCGGGAGGCCCTCTGTGACACATGCAGCATGCGCATCATGAATACTTAACATGAAACTACCGGAGAAGATGCTCAACATCTCAATGAACAAAACCAAGAGCTTCAAGAGACAACTTTCAAAAAACATCCCAGTGCAAAGTCAGTGTGGTTGTATCAGAGGGGGCACATATCCTGAGGTCTCAATACACCAGGATGCTCACAGAGAGCTACCCCCCCCCCCCCCCCCCCACACCCACCACCACCACCACCACCCTGGGGACCGGGTTGCTTTGAACATTTTCACACAATGGAGCTCGTATTGATTTTTTGTTTTGAACTAGAGGGAAGAGTTTGAATAGGAAGTGCTAATATTTTAATCCTGCAGTCCCAAGACGCAGAGAGACACAAACAAACGGGGTTCTTCTTCCTTTCATGAAACATTGAGAAGAATCCCGCACAAAAGTTTCTCTTGAAAAACAAAACAACGCAGGTTAGCAAGTAAGCACCTCGCACTTCTCCGTCCGAGTCTTAATGGGCGATCAATCAAGTCGATCCTCCCACTTAAGGGAAGTTTACGGAAAAGAGAACCTCGAACCCGAGGAGAGAACCTCGGCCTCGCTATTGATCTCCACATGAAGGGTGAATTATTTCTGAAATCTGATACGAAGTCCTCTCGCTGTAATTCACACCAGCAGAGCCTCTCCTCACACAGGGGTGGGGGGTGGTGGGGGGGGAGGAGGGGACGACACCCTTTTTGCCCCGGGCCACTCCAACGGGAATGACTTCTTTTAGATTAGCCCCGTCGGGCGCCATGTAATTGACTGGGGGAGATTGAAGGAGACGATATGGCAGAACGTTATTGACTTGCATGTGAAGGGGGTCAGTTCATCGTCACCTCAGCACACAGCCGCTTCCCTCTGAACATCAGAGGGTTCATCTTCACTCCCTTTCTTACAGCAGAGAGACGCTCCTCACCTTAAATACATGTTTACACACTTCATGCGTTCCCATTGAGGCTGCTGGTGATGATAAATGGTGCAATCATCCCCCCCCCCCCCCCGGTGTGTGGGGAGCTGGTGGTTGAAGGTTTTTTTTTGCGAAAAGGCAGATTCTTGGAAAGCAATAATTCCCTCATCATTTCCTGCTTTTAATGCAGTGTTCCAGTTGGAAACGTCTTTGTGTTTGACAGCTACTACGACGCAAAACAACTTAGGCAAACGCAGGGTTTTCCTGAAATAGTGGATTTCGGCCTCTCCCATTGGCCGAGGGCAGAAGACTTTTGGCCGCCCTTTGCATCTCTCGGGTGGGAATTTTGTGGAGCTTGCAGAGCCCTGAAAAGAACAGCCTGTTGAGAGAAGGCTTCCCTGGATAAATGGAGGACTGTGAAGTGCGGGAGAAAAGGTCACGCACACCTCGGGGGGGTGGGGGGTGGGGGGAAAGAGAGAGGAGCACTGGTCCATTCATATGTTTCTGTATTCTCCAAAGGTCACGGATGTGCGTGGGTCCGGGTTAAAGGTGAACCTGGAATAAACAGCCAGTGTGGAAAGGTGAAACTCGAGACCTTGTCCTCCAGATGTTTCTGCTACTGCGGACCATTAAAATGCTGTGACCTGTGGCTTCAGATATCTGCGGCATTCTATTGAGAAAAAAAAACTAATAAAGGAATCGCAACTCGCATTCATTCATTCATCATCTCCCTCTTTCATGGCTGCTCAAACGTCTTAAGAACGACAGGAAGTTAGTGCTCCCACGCCTGGGCACAAAGGTTCATCACCTGGGTGAATAAATGGGCTTTAATTGGATTTATTCATAAAAATATGACCTCAGTATCCCCATTTGGAGAAACCGTGTGACCTGGGTCTTTATGGAGATCATTTAAAGAGCCACACAGGACTTACAGCTCAGATCGACGTCACACGTGGTTTTCTTCTGCGGACTCATATTTGTGACCTGAAACTCTTTGAAAACCTGAGCCGGAGTGGTTCTACCTCTTAAAGCCGAGGCCTTTACATTTCCAAAAGCTCCATAAACACCAATTAAAGCTGTCATCACTGCTACATGGATGGATGGATGGATGGATGGAGGGAGGGGTGGGGTGCCCGGGGGGAGTAAATGAGGTCCAGTGGACTGTTATTTAATAAAGACAGCTAATTGGAGATCTTTATCCTGATACAGCAATGAGGAGGCTGACGGTAGACCTGCAGCACGAAGGTTTCTCCTGAAGGAGCCCAGAGAGCAATTAAGAGAGAGATGAAAAGGGGGACAACGTGACGGTGGCACGTGTGTGTGTGTGTGTGTGTGTGTGTGTGTGTGTGTGGGGGGGGGGGGTCGAGGCGTTGGACGATGGGTCGAGGCAGTGGGACTCGTCACTACCTCAGAGAGGTACGGGAGGTCCTTCATCTCCACACGAAGGCCCATCCTGCCCTCTAGTGGGGAACGCAACGATTCTCCAGCAGCATCCCGGCGGCTGAAGTACAGACAGGTGGGGAACCGCGTGACACCGCTGGTCCTGCTGGTGGGATCCCACCACAGGAGGGTTTCCCCGGATTCAAATGTTTACGTCCGTCCTTGTGTGCGGCTGCAAACAGACGAGTTTCCCCTCGGCGGGTCGTCAACCAACGATCGGATGTCTCCTCATCGGCAGGTAGGGAGGCCGCGAGCACACCTGCGTGTCCCGCACAGGTGAGGGCCTCGACGTGCCTCGTGTGTTTCCCCTGCAATCTTTTCAATGAGCTACAAAACTACACGCAGTCCTTTGGAAAGAGAAGAGGAATAAGCCGCGCAATAAGAGGGCCAAACGCTGCCTTCTCAATATTCCACGTACATTTTAGCACAACAAGGCCGACTGATTTCACTGATATTTAGTAAATGTGACTGATGTTTGGGTTTTCTTGTGAAACCCGGCTGTTCCGCTTTTTGGGAATTTGCATTTAAATGAAGTTTTCAAAGACGTCGCTACGCTGCTACACATCGCCTTTGAGACATGTGACCTGCGGCTGAAAAGAAACCTCAAATATCTACACCAAATGACAGATTCTTACATTTAAAGGGATAGATATTGAGTACCGGGTTCCTCAAAAGCAATTTTGTACATTTCTTCTTGGCAGCGGCGCAGCGGTAAATATGAGGCGGAAGGGTTGATTAGCTGGAAGTGCCGAGGGGAGCTTTGGGGGTGTCTCGGGTTGATGGAGGTGGCCAATTATTTTCCTGGATCCATTGAGCAGAAGAGGGTCGTGACCCTCGCGGCCTCCTCAGCTGAAATGAGTGATGTGCAGCGGTTGGCCCAAGGCTCCACACGACGCAACTCCAGTTGTGCAGGAAGTCGCAATTAGGCCAGTTTGAAGACTGAGGTTGAGATGGACAGTGGACAGCAGATTTTCTGCACACAGTTGGAGGGTTGATGAAATCCCAAACAGAAGGTCACATGTTCAAGCCTCCTGATTGCTGCACCCATCAAAGGTCACATCAAAGACCCGCTATCACACGGGAGTTGATTTTGTGCCAGCTAGAACAACGGGCCGATGGTTATGTTCTCATTAATATTATGTAATATTAATTGCTGAGAATCTAAACATTGACTGTGCTTCAGTTTGGTATTTTTCGGGGATTTACTTTCACTTCTGGAGGTAAGGTTTGTTTGTTGAAATGAAAATCTACCAAACTCAGGCCAATGATTAAATGTGTGTTGTACAGGCAACACATACAAGTCTGAAATAGTAATGAGAACATACATATAATGTGATAAAAAAAACTGCTATGCACAACATTATAGGTTGTTGATTCATTTATGTTTCCTATTTACAACCTTTAATGCACTATTAACTAAAACAACTTCAACTGTCATAGGAAGAATTTCCATACATCAGTATCAGAAGCCATTTATTGCCACATATGTTACACATAGAGGAATTTGACTTGGTGCATTGGTGCAATATAAGAATAAAATATAAGAATAAAATTAATTGGAGGAATGAAAATTTGATCTTGAACTTAGTATCAATCAAATATATTTCTTTATTTTTCTTAATTTGTGAATAACAAAAAATATTTTCCCGCACTGCAGATGTTAAATAAGTGTGTCAATCACGTCAAGCAGGCGGCTTCTTGTTTTAAAAGACGCCTCTCATTGGATGGTATGTTGTACCGGGAAACGCCTTTAAAACCGATCTTTCTTGTGATTGGTCAGGACTGACATGGCAACAAACTACGTACCGAGCGCACACTGCCCCCATAAGGCAGCAGCAACCTCCTGAAGCCGTCCACCAGCAGCTAGCCAACGCAAACAAGCCAGGCAGCGAGTAACGGATTGATGTGTTTATCCGGTTATCTTTCCTCTTGCTCCCTTGATATCCCTGCATACCCCGTTTTTTCACCTTTACAGCGGTTTTATTTCTTCTTTGGTAGTCCCACGACAATATAAAGCTGAAGTTTCTTTGCTGAAAGGGTAAGGAAGCTTCTTTTTTTTTTCCTCCTCTTTTGCAAAGCCCGAACCGACTCATCCAAAATGGCTTCTGCTAGCTAGCGGGCTAAAGACGTTAGCTCGCTGCAGCTAGCTAACCGTCGGACGTTAACGTCGGCTTCGGAGCCGCTGCTTCGGCTCATTTGTTACAGTCAAGTAGAAAATGGCGTCGTCGCCCAGCTGTTTTAGTGAAATATCACAAGAAAACCAACACGGTGACCCGAGTGTCACGGCGATGTTACGCTTCTGAGCCTCTGAACGCCACCACCCGACGGGTTGTATTATTCGCTGCTAACCACGACGCTCTGCCCCAGTTTACTGCCTGCTGGTGCATCGGTTCCGTCGGGTTCCAACGGAATCATAACTCAGTGCATGTCTGATTTGACAGTTAACGTATTCCGATATTTCCGCAAAACTGCAAACATGCATCTTCGCGTACGTTTAAACCACACACTAGACCGTCGGCATATTGTTTTAAAGAAAAGAGCATTGCACTCGTGCGCGGCCGACATCTAACGTGAAGCCAACGTTAACCAACGCGTCCCGCGAGCCGGCCATGTTAATTCGGTAAATGTTAGCAGGTAGCATTAGCAGCTCAGCTGACGCACGCATCTCCTGTGTGATGCAGCCACTGGGCACGATGCGTAAAGTGCCCGTGATTCCCCTTCAGTGAGCCGCGGTGATGTCATCGCTGTCACCGGTGGCCCGTGACAAAGACCCGGCTGTTTATCTAAGCCGGCTAATGGACGACCTTTAGATCACACACACACACACACGGTGCCCTCAGTTATGTTGGAGCTATTGATCTAGCCTACGTGTGTCCCACCACCCCCGTGCAGTTACTAATTGCCCCCCCCCCCTTTCTCTTCCGCAGCGCCGTCCCTCCCCCCTCCCCACCCCCTCCTATTATTCTTATTCTTTGGAGTATTCTTCATTGTCAAGCCGCCAAAGTGGAGAGTGTGATTTCAGAAGGGGGTGCTTCTCGTTTCAGGTAATGACGTGGAAACGTGTATTTCTTTTATCCTTTCTATTCATGCATGGTTGGCCAATAACGTCATAAGGACAAAGCAGGATGTGGGAAGGCAGAAAATGCCAGTCAGGAACCTTCTAGATAAGGTGGACATAATGAGACTCCTGAATGTTGGCGTCCTCTTTCGTCCTGTAAACAGGACGTCTCCCGCCCCCAAAATCAGTCTTAATGATCTGGGACACTGTGTGTTGGATGCATTCTTCATCCCGGGGGGATTTAAGGTTTTATGGTGCACCCTTTTATCATCGAGTTTTTCCAAATGTCATTTGGCAAATTGGTTTATCACGGGTATGTTTAAAAAAAGAAGTGCAGAGGAAATAACACTGTTTTTCCAGATGCCCTTTATCCAAATAATCCGTCCCCGTCCTGGTCCGACGGGCTCCAGTGCCTTCAGGGTTGAGTATTAATAGAGCGTGATGTCTGTATGGAGCCGCCCCCCCCCCCCCCCCCCCCCCCCCGGTTCTTCAGTTTTTCTTTATTTAATCGCTCTTTCAAACCCCAAAACCAGAGTGAGGGATTATTGGAAACTCTTAAAAAACACAACAGGAAGGGATGAAATGTAGCGTGTGGCTGCGGGTGTCATGTTTACATCAGAGTTGACCTGTTTATGTATAAATAATCCAATTCATCTGGTCTGTCATGACGTTGAGATACAGGCACATCCCACGTGGGCCACTCGCATGAAGCCAACGCGTTTCCTGTTTGTTTTGCTTCTGCAGTGCTTCTTCGGGGGGAGGAGGTGGTAGGGGCGCACCTCAGCACTATCCCAAGACTGTCGGCAACAGGTTCGTCCTCTGGAATTCATCCAAAAACACACTTAATGGATCGTGATTTAGGCCTCAATGCCGAAGTAGTGGATTTGTTGTTGCCCACTAAGAGCATTATTTGTAGTCTGTGCAGTCGCTCGTTGGTTCAGGATTTAAGGCATTCGATTTTTATGCTCAAGCCATAACTACATTGCGAGGGCGGTGTGTTTTTTTTGTCTGGTACTTAGTGTGTGTCTCTTTCTCTGTGCTTTTTCAGCGAGTTCCTGGGGAGAACCCCAGGGCAAAGCGTTCAGAGATGGGTTCCTTCACGAAGCACTAGACGAGAAGTCAACTCCAGCCTTGAGAAAGAGCAACACGATGGAATCTTCAGGAAAGTGAGGGGGTAAGATTCAAGCCCCCACAACGTTAATCATCCATCCCAGGCTCCCCCCACCCTTTATTTTCTGTCCAGACTTGCTTGGAAATAGTGAACAAAAACATTGGTCATTCAAAATCATTTCAGTGGTACTGATTCCAGTTCTTGCAGAATTTACCAAAACCTGATAAAGCGTTGGTGTGGTTTGACTCGCCAGAAGAGCTCTAACTAAAACAACCCAAAACCAAGCTAGGTGTTGGATCACAAAACCATCGATTTCACAAGCGAATCAGATTCAGCACATCGCCACATGCAACTTTGTTTTCACCACCATCTCGTTCTTTCCTTCCAGCATCCTCAATAAACTCACGCCTGAGAAGTTTGACAAGCTATGCCTTGAGCTCCTCAACGCGGGCGTAGACTCAAAAGTCGTCCTCAAAGGAATCATCTTGCTGGTAAGGGGTCACATTTTTACCCACAAGTCCTCTGCTGCCCTGAGGCGTGTCTCCAATGACCCGAGTGCTTCCCCCTGTGCCCTCAGATCGTAGACAAAGCCCTAGAAGAGCCCAAGTATAGCTCGCTCTATGCTCAGCTATGTCTGCGCTTGGCAGAGGACGCACCAAACTTTGATGGCCCTTCATCTGAGATCCAAACATCCCAAAAACAGAGCACAGTAAGTCTTTGTCAGTATTGATGACTTAGTAAGTGAACCCTGGCCTCTGATTGGTCCGGACATTTAATGATGTCTCTTCTCATCACTGCGTGGTGCGTTTTTGTTCTCTTGTTTCAGACCTTCAGAAGATTGCTGATTTCCAAACTTCAAGATGAATTTGAAAACCGTTCCCGAAATGTTGAAAGTAAGTTCTTGTCATTTTGTTTCCATTTGGTGTTCTTTAATTGATTTCCTGCCCACTAAAGCTCTTCTCCTCTGACCTCAGTCTATGACAAACATGACAACCCTCTTACTTCGGAGGAGGAGGAGCAGCGTTCCATCGCCAAGATCAAGATGCTCGGCAACATTAAATTCATCGGGGAACTCGGCAAACTCGACCTCATCCACGAATCTATCCTTCATAAGTGCATCAAAACAGTACGTGCACCTTACGGGTTTGAAACAAATGAAATGCTGCATTCCTTCATTAAAGCTGTGTATGAGCCTGATGCGTTGCCATTTCCTTCATCGTTTTCTGAAGCTTCTGGAAAAGAAGAAGAGAGTCCAGCTCAAGGATATGGGGGAGGATCTGGAGTGCCTCTGTCAGATAATGAGAACTGTGGGGCCGAGACTCGACCATGAGAAAGCCAAGGTAACTGCTTTTTCCAATAACGTCATGAAAACGCTGCTCTTTTTAAAGTCATGTCTTGGTGAGAATGTGTTTTCACCCAGAAGGGAGTAAGTTACTTTTGCATGTTTTAGTGAACTCTATTTTTAATCAGGGCGGTGGACTGAAACCAGACGTTTGATGTCCTGGTTTCTCTCCTGACTGTCATCTCGCATACATCCTCCTCCTCACACCCCCCCCGCCCCCCCCCTTCTCTTCCAGTCTTTAATGGATCAGTATTTTGGCCGTATGCGATCCTTAATGAACAACAAGGAGTTGCCCGCCAGGATCCGCTTCCTGCTGCAAGACACAGTGGAACTGCGACTAAACAACTGGGTCCCCCGCAAGGCTTTCATCGACAACGGACCGAAGCTGATCAACCAGATCCGTCAGGACGCAGTGAAAGTGAGTCTGGGCCCGTTGATAATCAACCATTGACGAGGCGTTGCCGCGGAGATGAAACGTACACGGGACGTAGTCCAGTTGTGGACCAGCTGTTCTTCTGTGTGTCCCTGCAGGATTTGGGTGTTTTCATCCCAGCACCAATGTCTCAGGGGATGAGGATGGACTTCTTCCTGGAAAGCCCCTTCATGCCACACAGAATGAAACTGGACAGGGACACTCTCGGGGGGTTGGCCGACATGTTTGGGCAGATGCCAGGTACGAGCCTCCTCTCTTTTACTCACTTCAATAACCTGGTGGTTATTTCACATAAAACTCTTGTTCTTCTGTGTACTCAGGCAGTGGGATCGGAACCGGCCCGGGGGTTATTCAGGACAGGTACTCGCCCACTATGGGACGCCATCGCGCCAACCCGCTCTACAACGGCCACCTCGCCCCCCCCCCGCAGACGCAGTTTGAAGTGGGGCCAAAGACCTTCGTTAAATCCAACCAGGTGATTCTATCCGGCTGATGTTTCTCTCCAGATCTTTAAGGGCAAAGCTCATGAATGACCCGCTATGCTCACTGGACTTTCTACAGGTTCAGAACCAGCACTTTCAGAACCACACGGCCCAGCAGCAGGTCCAGTCCAAGGACATGCCCCCCCGATTCAGCAAGAAAGGACAGCTCAATGCAGATGAGGTAACTAGAACTAGTTTTTGCTGGCCGAAGGTGGACAAAAACCAAACAGCTGTTTTTATTGTTGTGAATTTGTTGTCACACCAACGTCATCGGCTGTAGTTTGAAGTCCTGCTTAAGTCTTTGTGCCCAGTGATTATAAAAAGACGCGTTATTCTGAGGAACTCAACCTGCTACCAGTCTGTCTTCTACCTGCCCTCAGTCTTAAAATCTCCCTCCTCCTCCTCCTCCTCCTCTGGTAGTGGGTCCGCTGACTGCGATTATGAGATATGAGGGCATGGGTGTAGTTCATGGTCAGATAGTTTTTTTTCTCTGACTGATCCTAATGTGTGCTTTGTATTTGTGACACTTCCTGGTCCCACAGATCAGCCTCCGACCTGCTCAGTCATTCCTCCTCAACAAGAGCCAGGTGCTCCAGCCCCAGATCCCCACCGTGATGCCTGCCAGCGCCCAGCCCCCACGCACTCAAACCCCTCCCCTGGGACAGGTAACTGGGGATCATTTGCACAGACATGAATAAATGCGAGCCGTGGAATGCAGTCTTAACAAAAGCGTACAAAGAGAAAAACTCCCCTTCATAAACGGGATCGTCACAATTAGTTTTCTGCTTAATCTGTTTGTTGTAAATTCTAAAAAGGTATGTGATCATATGCCTCTGGCTTTAAGGATAAAGGAACCACCAAGAATCCTCCCCGTGGGGATGCTCTGTGCACAGCATGTGTACTTTAAACATCACATGTCATTTAGCTGATGCTTTTTTTTTCATTTTTTTTTTTCAACCAAGCCACAAGGTCTATTTCCATTTAAAAAGTCTTTGATCCAACTTTCCTTTTAGCTGCAGGAACCCCGATCAAATGCTGTGGTTTTATAGTTGAACTGCCTCTTCAATGATCACGACCTTTAACCTCAGCCTCCACAGCTCGGCCTGAAGACGAATCCTCCGCCCATCCAAGAGAAACCCCAGAAGATCATCAAGAAACCGCCTCCTTCCAGGGAGGAGCTGCTCAAAATGACGGTGTGCATCTTGAAGGGACACATTTTTCTTCTTCCTTCTTCTACACTCGCTGATCTGACTCTCGTCTCCACTTTCAGGAGGCGATCGTGACGGAGTACTTGACCAGTAAGAACCTGACGGAGGCCGTGAGCGCAACGAGAGAGATGAAGGCACCCAAGCACTTCCTGCCCGAGATGCTGAGCAACACCATCGTGTGCTCCCTGGACCGCCCCGACGAGGACAAGGAGCACGCCAGCACTCTGATCCACGCGCTGCGCGCCGAGGGCCTCATCACCGGGGAGAGCTTCATGCAGGTAGACACTCCCTCAAGGTAGAGGGCCCCCGGGGGCTGCCGCTCGCCTCTAAACCGCCGCTCCCCCCCCCCACGCAGGCTTTCCTCAACGTCCTGGACCAGTGCCCCAAGATCGAGCTGGACGTCCCCCTGGTGAAGTCCTACCTGGCCCAGTTCGCGGCCCGGGCCGTCATCGCCGAGCTGGTGAGCGTGGCGGAGCTGGCCCACCCGCTGGAGAACGGCACCCACTTCCCCCTCTTCCTGCTCTGCCTGCAGCAGGCGGCCAAGCTGAAGGACCCAGAGTGGCTCACCGACGTCTTCCAGCAGAGCAAGGTCAACATGCAGAAGATGCTGCCAGGTACCACACGCTGAGGACCCAGCAAACGCTCCACCACTCAGTCGGCGACTCGGCCCGATGACTCGCTCTTTGTCCCCGGCAGAAATCGATCAGAACAGGGACCGCATGCTGGAGATCCTGGAGGGGAAGAGCCTGGGCTTCCTGTTCCCGCTGCTGAAGCTGGAGAAGGAGCTGCTGAAACAGATCAAGGCGGATCCCTTTCCGCAGTCCATCTACAAGTGGATCAAGGACAACATCTCGCCGAAGCTTCACACGGATAAAGGCTTCGTCAACATCCTCATGACCAGGTAGAGACGCAGCAGGGCCCCGCTAACGGGGACACTGGAAGTGTTTGGCCCTTTAGTCTTAACATCTGATCTTCTCCCAGTTTCCTCCAGTACATCTCCCAGGAGCTCTGCATGACGGAGGGCGACGAGCAGCTGGCGGCCCCCCCCAAAGAGCAGCTGGAGCAGGAGAAACAGCTGCTGCTGGCCTTCAAGCCCGTCATGCAGAAGTTCCTGCACGACCACACCGAGCTGCAGGTCAGCGCCCTCTACGCCCTGCAGGTGCACTGCAACGCCAGCGCCTTCCCTAAAGGTACCTGCCCCCCCCCCCCCCCCAAGAGTATGAAAAGTGTTGTCATTACATGGTGAGTCCACCAGAGAGCGCTGTCACACTCAGTGATGCAACTAAAGAAGTTTTATTGGCACTTCTTTATTCCTATTTGCAGGGTTTTTGTTTTACTTTGAACGCTCCCTCACCTCGTGTTTCTCTAGACAATAAGTAAATTAGAGATGTGAAACAATTATTTGGATAGACTCAAATTACTTTAACAAATGGTACACATCTTACTTTCATCAAATGTTTTATTGGGGGGGGGGGGGGGGGCGGCATTCAGTACTTAAAAAAAAAAATCTTTCCACTTAGGCATGCTGCTGCGCTACTTTGTCAACTTCTACGACATGGAGATCATCGAAGAAGAAGCCTTCCTCGCATGGAAAGAAGACATCACACAGGAATTCCCGGGAAAAGGAAAATCTTTATTCCAGGTACGGTGGAGCCTTTGCGTGATATTCTGAGCGCCTCGTGAACATCAGCAGCCTCTTTGACGCGCTGTCTCCCTCCGTCAGGTCAACCAGTGGCTCACCTGGCTGGAGACGGCGGAGGAGGAGGAGTCCGAGGAAGAAGCAGACTGAGGAACGTCGTCTTTCCGTTTCCATTTAGCTCCACTCTTAATTTAACCACTACCACGGGGCACTTAGCTGCTTCTGCTGTGCAACTATAAACCGAAAGCTTGTACCTGTAGGGCCTCATGTGTCACCAGCCGTAACCGTGACGATGGGCTGAGAAGCCTCATTGGATCTGTTGCCTGATGGATGTTTGATTTTTTATATCGGTGTCCCGATCAGCTACATGAATTCTGGAGTAGCTCAAATGTTTTCAAAGGTTTTTTTTTTTTCTTTGTGTTGCATGACATTAATTTGACTGGTTTGGCGACTCAAGACTTCAGCATTTAAGAATGTCGAGGCTTCTCCCCCCCCCCCCCTTTAATGAAGCAGCTTACGGATCCTTTTTGCTAGCGCTTAGCTCTTATAGCATGAGGCTATTTACGACGACCCGTCACTGATCTTTGAGGGCGCCAAAGGGAGAGTGTAGCTTACGCTCTTCAAAGGTTAACACAAAGCATTACGAGGCTCAACATGCTTACTGAGAATTCCTCTTCGGAGTCGCTGATGAGCATCGTCCACTTGTTTGTCATTATATATTTTTCGTGTGCTCACTGCTCCCCGTCGTCGCAGCACTTTTAAAGACCCAATCATTGGTGTAACACCTCAACAAAGCTGCCTGTGGTTCTACCTCTTAGTTAGATGGGCTTGATTTTGTGTTTGGATGATGAATTCTAAGAAGAACCTCTAGCTGAAGTTATTTGATTTTAGTCCTGGCCTAATTGCACTAATTGGTTTACAATCGTTATTACTGAAGAGAAAAGGCTGGTTTCTTCCCCTCTGAGTCTTGCTCAGCATTTGGAGTAAAGGTGTGAATAAAATTCATTCACCTCCCCCAGATAAAAAAATGACGTTTACCCAAGAAGTTTGGAGATTCTAGTGTTAGGTATTGTGCACCTTCTATTGCTTTAATGTCAATAAAGTCCACTACATGAGCACCAAAACCAGTTTCACTTGTATTTGTACTGCTACTCTTAATATATTCACACTACTCGTTAAGATGCTTCGCATTCTATAAAACACAAAGCTTCTCTTTACAACACACTGAAACATTCTCGTTATGCCAGAAATGTTCAACAAATCCCAGATTTAGAGCGTCAAAGGCCTCAAACATCTTTCATCTATGGTTAGGAGCGTGAGAATAGGCCCTGAGGCTGATCAATAGGAAATCATTTAGTCCCGATGCGTCCATGCAAAGCGGGTTGAGGGCCTAGTCCTGCTCCGTGGGGATCCAGAAGTATTCCACCACCTTCCTGCTCCTGCGTGGGGGGGTGGAGTCTGGGCGCTCCCCTCCGAAGGCGGGCAGCTCGTCGAAGCGGCCCGGATCGCGGCCTGCGGGTGGGGGGGCGGCGACCCTGAACGGCGTCCTGAGGAACGGGTGAGATTGTTCATTTAAAAGCGATCACGCTGCACATCCTGTCAGTGCATCGTCTCTATGACCACCAAGTAAATAAAACCACGTGTTCATGCAGCGAAACAAGCTTCATCGCTGCCATGTTTTCTTTCTCACTGTTTGTGCCCTTTGGCGGGAACTGCGTTACCTGGATAAATCTCATGAAATGTTACCTGGATGAACTCCTGTCAGGTTCTCCCGCACTAGCCTCGGGGGTGGAGATGTACACAGGATCGCTTTCCTTCAATAAAAAGGAAATAGAAGACTTATTTCAAACGTTGAGATGATTCCATGCAAACATTTGTGGACGTTTTACCGTGAAATTTCTCGGGGAGCCGTCTTGACTTTTGAGAATTTTAACCCTCTGGTCGCTTTCTGTCATGCAGAGGAAGTAACTCTTGATGTTGGCTTGACACTGTGGGGGAAACAAAGGTAAAATGCACGTTCTTAGAACGAACCCCCCCTCCCCCTCCCGGTCTTTCTTACAGCCTTGCTGCTCCTCAGGGCCTTCAGGTCCTCCTGCTCTCTGAACCTGTCGGCCAACTGGCGGTGCTTCTCCCTCCAGGCGAGGCACTCGGCCGCCCTGTCCCGCCGCTCGGCCTCGGCCAGGCGCCGCTCGGCCTCGGCCTCCCGCCGAGCCCGCTGGGCCTGCTCGCCCTGGTGCGCCGCCGCCGCCTCCCTGCGCCTTGAGTCCGCCTCGCTGTGGAGACAAGACTGGAACTCACACCCCCGAAATAATAAATACCTAAAAGGCCGTCTCGCCGCGGGACGCCTTCTTTCTTTGGGCCTTTATTTAAGACCTTCAGCAAAAAAACGTGGTCCACCTCCGGTACAAAAACAACCCGAATGAAAGCAGCAAGTGATCAAAGAACGAAACGACTACAGTGTTTCAATAAATCCATATTAACCACGAACATCTGGAATGAGGAATCTTCCATCACTCCACCCTTGACAGAAGAGACAGAGACATAGAGGGACACAGAGAGAGGGAGAGAGACATAGAGAGAGAGAGAGAGAGAGAGAGAGACCACCCCGCTCAGGTCCACACGGGGCGACGGGAACAGAAGTGCTTTTGCTTTTTCTACTTTGAAGGCAGTGATTGACGTCTCTGAATCAAAGAGCTCTTCTCCTCTCCTGACATTTGTTATTTCTTCCTATATCATTCCTTATTATTCCTCCTCCTCCAGTTGAAAGGCCGACCTCCATCATTGGAGCGGTGATGTTTTGGGTTTTTCTTTGTGGGGGCTGACACTTTGTCTCGGGCTCCTGGAGGTCTGGATGTTCTTGTGACGTTATGACTTCCCTACTTGGAGCTGAAGTACCTTTACAGTTAAGGTGTGATGCAGCGCTGGGTGGTCCAGAAGATTCCAACAACTCAAATAAGTCATGTGGGAATTCATCGCTTCTTTATGACAAGTGGCTATAATACGATTTTGTGTTTGAATTGGACTTTTAGGTGACATCGTGAACCTCCTCTGGCCTCCCCCTCGTACCTAAAGTGGGATTTATGGCTATTTGCTTCACAGTCTGTGAACCCGTTTCCTCCTGTAGAGTCTTAAAGGGCCTTCTGGAGCGGGCAGACGCACCTCTGTTGGATCTGGACGTTGTCCTCCGTGATCTGTCTCAGCTTGAGTCGGAGGTCGTCTCGGTCCACCTCGAGGCTCCTGTTCTCCTGCAGGAGGGCCCGCTTGTCCCCCGACTCCCGGTCCAGCTTCAGCTTGGTTTCAAAGCAGCTCTGCTCGGCTTTAGTGAGTGAAAGCTGCAAGTCGGTGTGCTGGAGGGGGAGGGGGGGGAGGGTGACCGTGACGGTCTGGTCTCATGACAAACGGGTGACAAACATTCACAACTTCAGATCAAGCCTCGCGCCTCCACCTCTTTCTGAAGCCGCTGCAGCTCCTCGGCCAGGCGGCTCCGGTCGGCCTCAGCGGCCCCCCGGTCCCGCTGGCTCCCCAGGGCCCGGGCTTCGGCCAGGGCCCTGCTCCTCTCCGCCTCGCTTCTGGACTCCTCCGCCTCCTCGGCGGCGCGGGAGCACAACGCCGCCCTCTGCTGGCTCTGACACAGCTTCTGCTTGAGCTGGTTATGTTCATACAGTTATACACAGAGAGAGAGAGAGAGAGAGCTATTTAGCTGCTGCCAATACATGTTGTAATGTTCTGATGTGGACCAGTCACCTCTTTGACCTGAGCCTGCAGCTCCTGGTTGAGGCTCCTCAGGTTCCTCATGGTCAGCTCGCTCTCCGTGCGCATCACGATGCGCTCCATGTGGATCTCGTTCGATAGGAACTTGTTTTCTTTCCTCAGATCCTCGCATTCCTGAGGACAGTTCACATCAACACTTTGTGGGAAAACATCTGTTCTTGCTGGCACTTATTAAAGCAAATATTACATTTGTATTCTTAACATTCTTAATCTTTGTTATCACCATATTAGGCTGTAGGTCATTTACTCGTAACCCACCTCAACTGAGCTTTATCTCATTTACGTTCAAGGGATTTTCCCCACAAGGTCCGCTTGTTCTAAGCCTTTGGATTACAAGGCGTGGTCTCCAACTGGGATGTGTTCTAAGTTTCCAATATTCAACGACGACTTAAATTAAAGAAGGTCATGTGATATGTGGAGATGGACCTTGTGTCCTGAACGGATGCAGACTCCCCGCTAGAAGGAGCCAAGAGCTGCACAAACCATCCCGTGTGACTGATGACAGGACGCCAACACCAGAGCGTGCACGCTCGCTCATGCGTGTTTCAGGGCGCAATGTCACATCTGGGCAGTAACTGGATGATATTTAACAAAGCAAAAATAGTTCTTACAACATTTCCAGGCCAAAGATAATCATGGTGTATTAAACACGATCTGTTGCTTTTGAAAACAACAAGTGACGATGTCTCAAATTTGCTTGAGCTCTTATGACATTGAATACCTGTATATCTGTGACACAGTGCCCCCCCCCCAGGCCTCCTTACCTTCCTTTTCCTAACCAGCTCTCCCTGCAGGTGGTTGATCTGGAGGAAGGAGCCGTCGGCGCTGAGGGGCCGGACCGCCCTCACGGGCCTCCTGGTCAGCCTGGAGGGGCCCTTGAAGTCCTCCGCCCCCCCGCCGCCCCCCAGGCGCCCCCCGCCTGCGGTCACGTTGCTGCTGCTCGTGCAGAAAGACCTGCACAGGCCGCCGTCTGAGGGCGACCCCGCCGCCGTCAGGTCAGCGTGGGATTTGGCCCGCAGGGACATTCTGGTCCAGGTGTTCCTGCCCGTGAGGATCCGCGGTTCGGGACGCGATGTGAACCAAGGTTTCGGTTCCAGGGCGAGCTCACTGGGGCGGATCCTTCCAGCAATAATTGATGAGGTAACACGATAGGTCGCACCCGGCAGGCGTCATTATCGGACTCTAGTGGACAAGCTTAAGGTCTTCTCAAAACAGATTAGTTCAGGGACAGGTGACCTGCGCTTTGGAATTCTGACATATTTTGAAAATGAAGGTTCTGTTAAGCAGAAAAAGAGGGGTTTGTAATTGTCTTGGGGTCGGTGACCTTTCACAATGACGCCGGTAACTGTCCCTCTTTGGTCACAGAGTTGTATCCGTCTCTCTTCCAGGGACCAATGAGCTTCTCCTGCAGCTCCACCCTGTGCAGCCTGGATAAGAGATGAAGCCCCATTATTCACACAGTGGTCCCTCACGTCATGAGTCATGAAAGGAGGACACGCTGTAGCCCCCCCCCTCACACACACACACACACTGCCACTCCACAACTTCCTCGCTGTCGGCACGTGACAAAAGAGAAGATCTCGTCGTGCCTCTGTTTCTCCCCCCCTCGGGTCTCCTGAGAAGCGCGTGAAGTCCAAGGAAAATAATGTCAAATAACGATGAGATTTCAGTATCAAAGTTCATCCACGAAGATGTGATTGTTGCTTATTTCCGACCAAGGAAGCTTCAAAAGGCCATCGGCAGTGCAAGAACCTTTGATTGAAAGCCAATGAAGCTCAATTCCCTCCAAACAGTCACTTGGCTCTCTGCTAAGCGCATTGTTCACGTCTTCATCGATGGACCAGAGAGCGCATCCTCCAGTAGCTGCTGAGTCCTACGAATGCTTAACACAAAGCGTGAGCGCCTCCAATGAAGAAGAGTAGAAAAACACGCAGAGACAATGTGGAGGAAGTTCCCTTTTCCCACGAGCACGAGCCAACACGCTGACTCGGCAGAAAAGCCCTCTTTAAAACACAGTATTTGGCTGATAAGGCCACTTTGATGGAGAATGTAATAGTTGGTCCTGGAAAGCCTGTGTGTGTGTGTGTGTGTGTGTTCTGAAGGACGTGTCGGTGTAAAAGCACGCAGAGCGTCGCGGCCCCTCTGGGGATCTGCTGCTATCTCGTGAAGGGGCGTCCAGCAGGTTTGACCTCCCCCCCCCTCTTCCTGTTTCCTCGTCTCATCCATCCTGAGGCCTCCCCCCCCCCCCCTTGTCGTTGGCCTTTATTTGGTTCCTCACCTTCAACCGCTTCAGTCATACATGTTCACATATCCTGTAGAAACCATGGTGGGGTTTAGCTTTAGCGCTCCGTGCTTTTTCCTGTCTCTTGCAGCCGTTCTGCTGGCGTCGGACTCGGATCGAACCAGAGGTGAGTCGACCTTTTATTCCTGTTCACGCTGTGGCCGTGAATACGAGACGCGTGACATGGTGCTTTATTTCAGATCTACCGTGCGTGACCTTTCATGCAGAACGGAACGGTTCCTTTGGCTCAAACTTCTTCTTATCTGCTTTTTTTTTTGTGACGGTCAAAATTCGTAAATTAGTCGCAGT
The DNA here is from genome assembly GCF_949316345.1 of Pungitius pungitius. Taxonomy (NCBI): domain Eukaryota; kingdom Metazoa; phylum Chordata; class Actinopteri; order Perciformes; family Gasterosteidae; genus Pungitius; species Pungitius pungitius. Next base: position 20,930,846 of record NC_084905.1, read on the forward strand.
CTGCAAAAAGTTTCCAGAATGCATGAAGAAAAAGTGAAGGCATCAAATAATACCAGGAGATAAATTTGGTAAAATAACAACTAGTGCTGTCAGTTAAACGCGTTATTAACGACGTTAATGACACAAAACCCAGTTTAACAACGTCTGATTTTCTTTTTTGGGGGCGGGGGGGCAGGGGGCAACAGGCTTGTCTGTTTGAGTAGCTGGCTGAAAGCAAAGAAGTATTAGGCTTGTTTCTGAATATTAAGCCATGATTTAACTGCACTACAGGCTGAGTCCTTGTTTACCTGAAATTTGCACTTTATTATTTTATTTTGTACCGCACTGTTTGGAAATGTTGTTTTTCAGTAAAATAAAACATTAGCATGAAGCAAGTCCACTTTTCCATGTTGATAAGAGCATTAAAAAGAAGAAAAAAATATGAAAAAAAATAAAGGAAGGGACATTTAGAATACATAAAAATGTGTGATTATTGTGATTAATTTTGCATGCGATGAATCTAATTAACATTATTTGGTTCCGTCATTGTTAATGTTAATTAATGTGGAATATAGGCACCGATATTATGAACGATTAACTTTACATCAATACGTACTGTACAGTGTGAAATGACAAATCATGCCGCTGTGATGCGATCATTATAATTTCCACACATACACTGTGCAGACAAGCTTCATTCCAGGAGTGATATTGTTTTTGTTGATACCAGAACTCTTGATAACTTTTTCTGCAAAATGTGCGTAGTGCCACGAAGTGACAGAGCAGCCGGAGTCTTCATGCTCATCGACGGAGGGGAATACACCTTCAACTCCAGCGCTGCCGGAGCGGCCTGTCGTAGTCTGAACGTCACCATAGCAACCAGAGCCCAGGTGGAGCGGGCGCAGCGGAGCGGACTGGAGACGTGCAAGTAGGCTTACGTGCAGCGGTGCATGCTGCGCCCTATAAAATAACTTCCCTCCTTTTCCAGCTGCATTCATGGTACTCGAGTGGTAAACCCGCTTTCTATAACTATCTGAAATATACCCCCCAAAAATGTACTCACCACTAAACAAATCAAAAACGCAAAGCTTAGCCTGACAACTTTTTTGTAATTTTCCAACTTGCAGTCTGATCAATCAAGGCTTCATTTGCTCTGTTATCAGATACGGATGGATCGCTGAGCGGGTCGCAGTCGTCCCGCGACATACAGCTGACCAGAAGTGCGGTCGGGGCACCACTGGTGTGGTGATGTGGAGAGCAAATCTGGATCGGAAGTTTGGTGTGTTCTGCTTCAATGCCTCAGGTACCGTTTCTAACCCTAAATGCATCCTGGGAATGCCGCAAAGCCCAAGCATGAGTCATGTTCTATCTACCATAGTAGCATCCAACAACCAACTTTAGCATGTTCTATCTACCGTAGGAGCGTCCAACAACCAACTTTAGCATGTTCTATCTACCATAGTAGCATCCAACAACCAACTTTAGCATGTTCTATCTACCATAGTAGCATCCAACAACCAACTTTAGCATGTTCTATCTACCATAGTAGCATCCAACAACCAACTTTAGCATGTTCTATCTACCGTAGTAGCATCCAACAACCAACTTTAGCATGTTCTATCTACCATAGTAGCATCCAACAACCAACTTTAGCATGTTCTATCTACCATAGTAGCATCCAACAACCAACTTTAGCATGTTCTAGCTACCATAGTAGCATCCAACAACCAACTTTAGCATGTTCTATCTACCGTAGTAGCATCCAACAACCAACTTTAGCATGTTCTATCGACCGTAGTAGCATCCAACAACCAACTTTAGCATGTTCTATCTACCATAGTAGCATCCAACAACCAACTTTAGCATGTTCTATCTACCATAGTAGCATCCAACAACCAACTTTAGCATGTTCTATCTACCATAGTAGCATCCAACAACCAACTTTAGCATGTTCTATCTACCGTAGTAGCATCCAACAACCAACTTTAGCATGTTCTATCGACCGTAGTAGCATCCAACAACCAACTTTAGCATGTTCTATCTACCGTAGGAGCGCCCAAGAAGGACCCTTTGCTGTGTTTTGCTCAAACATGTTTTGGTTATGTTGTTGTTGTTGTTGTTGTTTTTGTGTCTTGTGATAATTGTTGACTGTTTTGCTGTAGCACTAATTGCTCTTTTCGAGAGTTCAAAGTCTGTTCCTCCCCACTTGCAGATTTCGTGGAAACACCAAACAGTTCAACCGCCGGTGCACGAAGCTCGCCCCCCCCCACCACACGGCCCCCGAGCCCAGCACCCGCTGGTCCTTCACTCACATCAGCCACCAGGCCGCCGCCTTCAATGGCGCCAACAACAAGCACAAACGCTCCGGAGCAGACACCTCTCCCCTCAACGATCACTCCCCTCATCGAGACAACGCATTCCACGAGGATTTCCACCTCCACTCCCCCCCCACTGAAGCCTTCCTCCACTCATATTTCTACGTCTCTTTCTCAACTTAGAACCTCCAAACCCTCAACCTTTTTTACTTCTGCTCGGGCCTTTAGTTTCGCTCTTTCCGCCCAGTCAGCGACGTCACAGCCGACGAGCTCGGCGACTCCTTCCTCGGGAAGTACGTTGTGTCTTTGACGTTTTCTTTAAGGTGTTGTGTGGTTACTGAACATTAAGAGGCAACATTCAATGCTATAATCATATTACTGATTGTTTTTTGTTGTTAATTTCAAAGTCTTCTGCTCATAGTTCAATTAGGATGTCTTGAAAAGACATTTTTCTTCTCAGTGTCAATTTATTTTTCTCTTTTGACCTCATTAAAACCTATAATTTACTTGGATTAAAAAGACAGCCTAGAAGCTGCAGTAATCACATTCTGGCCATGAGAGGGCTGACGAAACGCCAAAGCAATTACAGATAAACGTCAAATGCGCAAAAAAAAAATCAATGTAAACATCTACAAAGTAAGTAGTTGTGTTGTGTTCTTTTTTACCAGACGTGGCCACAGCACTCATCATCCTCGGCAGCATCATCGGCGTCGTTGTTGTTGTTGTCGTCGCCGTCATAGCAGCCGTCCTCCTGGTGAGGAACTACAAGCTGTGAGTCCCGCACGCCTCTAAACACGCATGATTCCCATTGGGAAACAGAATTGGGCTCCTCGAAGAACGAAGGCCGATTGGACCCAGGGGGCAGAGAACGTGTGTGAACTTCTTGCCTCTCTGCTTCTGGACCAGGGACGTGTTCACGTATTGGACCCGGGGGACGCTGAGGGACGACACGGAGACGGAGATGTGGAAGCACGGCGACAGCGAGACGGACCTGTACGGTGGACGCGAGGGAGGAGAAGAGGAATCAGACAGGAAGTACTCCAGTGACATCACTCTGTGCGTGAATCCAGTCTTCAGAACAAACTCTTCACAGTAGCTTCACCATGTTTTTAACGTCTTTTACATGCTTTGGCAGGTATCCATTGTTTTCTATGAAGATGCAAACAGTTACTTACAGTTAAATAGTTACTCATATTTCCCACATTTCAGAGGAAAATATCAAGCGTTAGTTTACTGCTACTGAAAATTATCTACCTTTAAATGTAGCAGTAATGAAGCTAAAACTAGCCCTATTAGCTTTAACATTACTGTTATGAACCTATTGGATATTTTTTTCTGCATGACTAATTTTCTTTGTTTTTTGGTACTCAAGTATATATTTCATGCCAAAATGTTTACTTTGACTTTAGAATAAAAACAAAGTTAGTTTTGTCCATGACCACTGCTAGTTATAGTCTCTGATTGAATTGGTGTGAAAAAAAAGAAATGTCTTTCTGCCCTAAAGATGAAAACAAGCAAAATGGGTCTATAAAAGATTTTTTGGTTTTAAATGATTGGCATTGTATCATGTACTTGTTGAGTGTCCAAAATACAACAAAATGTAAGTAAAATCATTGCAGCTTCCATTCCCAATGCTAAGCTAAGCTAACGGAGTTAATACACAGACACAGGGTCAAATTTTACACTGTCCCACTTGACTCAGTTTTTAAAACCTGATTGATACAATTACACTGTTTGGTAAATAGAGGTTGGTAAATAGTTTGCAAATAGTCAATTACAAACAGCAGAATTCAGTTAAATACCGTTTTAAATCATCAGAGCATCCCCACGGCCGCACCGCATAGTGGTGCTCATGAGCGGTTTTTTTACAAATCTGTGAAAAAGAGAAAAGAAGAAGAAAGAACGTCACGTGACCAGAAATCAACAATCCACGCTAGCCGCGATGCTAACAGCACACTGTGCTCCTCTCGGAGATAAACGTAAAACTTTACCGGTTGGGTTCGAGCCGATATTTCACTCAAAATGCGCCGCCTGGGCTCCGTTCAGCAGAAGATTCCGTGCGTCTTCGTGACGGAAGTGAAGCAGGAAGCGTCCAGGAAGCGGGACTGTCAGGTGAGTGACTTGTGACCGGTGCGACACCGCTGCCGATGACGCCAACGAGACGCTAACGTCACAGCTGTGCGAAGACACCACGCGACATGCGTGTGTCTCTGATATGGTCGTCTCTGGCATGTGTGTGTCTTTAGCATATGTGTGTCTCTGACTCTCTGTCTCTGACATATGTGTCTCTGGCCTCTGTGTGTCCCTGGTATGTGTGTCTCTGACATGTCTGTCTTTAGCATCTGTCTCTGACATATGTGTGTCTAGCATCTGTGTTTCTGACTGTCTGATATGTGTTTCTCTGTCTGTCTGTAGCATCGGTGTGTCTCCGACACCTGTGTCCTTACCCATCTATGTGTCTTTGTGTCCTCACCCATCTGTGTGTCCCTCTGCAGCAGTTCCAGGTGGTGGCCACAGAGAGCGTGAGCCCGGCCGCTGTGGAGGCCCAGGTGCGCCGTGCAGTCGCCACAGAAAAACTTGATGGAACTTGCTGTTATGTATCTGTTTACAAAGGTGAGACATCTCTCAGGAGGACACGTGGACACTTTTCTTCAGATTTGTGTTATTTATATGCATATATCATTAATCATTTAGTTCGTTCTAGACAAACCGTACTGTTTGTATTTGATTCATGTTCCGACTGTTCTATGTTTTTCCTGCAGGGCGACCTCACCTGTGGGCTCGACTCGACAGGAAACCCAACAAACAAGCCGAGAAGAGGTTCAAAACGTATCAGCGTTCTCACCACAGCTGTAAAGGTGCTTCATTTAAAAACCTGCATGTTTCACATCAGCTCAGACTTCCACGCCGGTATTCAACACAATAATCAAAACATATGAAATATTCTCCACAACGAGACTGTGTGTGTGTGTGTGTGTGTGTGCGTGTGCGTGTGCGTGCACGTACCGTACACGCCGCCCTGTATCTTCTCGTAGATCATTTGGATATGTTTGCAGGCTTCCTGTGGAGCGTGGAGGAGGACTTCAAGCCGGTGCCGGAGACGTGGGTGCCGGCCCTCAGAGTGAAACACCGCGACGGGCATCCGGTGCCCGACGAACACGGACACATTCCAGGTCAAAGCAATAAGACCTCAGTTCAATCAATGAAGATAACCTTTGAACTCATGAGTCGCTTTCACTCCAGAACACATTAGAACGATCCCTTTAAAGTAGACTAAGGTCTACTTTAACTTCATCAATGAGAGTTGGTTATTAGTTCATTTAATTGTTCCAAATACATTTTGACCCGGTCCTTTGTGTCGGCTCAGGCTGGGTTCCGGTGGAGAAGGACAACAAGCAGTACTGCTGGCACGCTTCCGCGCTGGACCCCGACCTCCGGGCGGCCCTCGTCCTCCGGCCCCGCGCCGAAGACGGAGACGCGCTGGAAGTCGTGGCGCTCCCGCTGGCCGACCTCCTGGAGCGGACTCTCGAGCTCATTGGAACCAACGTCAACGCAAACCCGTACGGTAAAGTGCCATCACATCTCTTCAGCTCATTGGGGGGGGGGGGGTCATCACGGAGTCCAACTAGAGTTTGCCTTAAAATACATTAAAGTACGAATGAATAAACTTAAACACAAACAATGTCACAGGTCTGGGGAGCAAGAAGACGCCAGTCCACCTTCTGGTGTCCCACGGGGCCCTACGGATCAGAGACCCCCCCCCGGTGGACTTCCAGCAGCTGTGCTCCTGGTTCCGGGAGAGTCCCGAGGGCCGGGTGGAGGGCATCGTCTGGCACTGCCACGACGGCACGCTGGTTAAGGTCAGACTCCCCCCGCTGACCACGTGACCTCAGTCAAGTCCCTGAGGGGGGCGCCGACTGTCTCCTAAACGGCCCGTTGTGTCCCCCAGGTCCATCGTCACCACCTGGGGCTGAGGTGGCCCGAGGGGGATCCCTCGCTGGGCGAGCGGGCGGCGCTGGTCGCCGTCGGGTCGGGCGAGGACGCCGTCGGCGACAGGAAGGACTCGTTCGCCTTGTCGGCGCTGAGCGGACGCCGCTTCAGTCGACTGAGGGACATGGCGTCCGCTTTGTGAACCGAGCGAGAGACCGATCACCAGGAAGAATTCGGCCCCCCCTGACTTTTGCGTTGCAGAAATGTTTACAGCTTTATTTCTGAAGGAAGGAGAAGCAGCTGTTCAAAAGGTTCCATTAATACTCTGTATGTTACAGCTCTGAGGAATAAAGTTACACATCGTATGATGTCATTCACACTTTGGCTTTATTGACACGCTTGGAAATGAATGTGCTACACGGTGACCTAATAAATGAGCTGCCTGGTTCTTCACCGTGGTCCTGAAGAGGAGACATTCTTCATGGGGGGGGGGTTTAACCCACGGACACGTCGGGTAGCTCTGCTTGTACGCCGAACTGGTCGCACACCTTCTTCAGCCGCTCCTCCAGCAGGATGTTCTTCTTCACCTCAGAGTTGTAGTTATACTTCAGGTCTTCGATCTCTTCGAAAAACGTCGGGTCAAAGTTCTCCAGTTCCTTCTTCAGCTTTCTCACCTCGCCTTGGAGTTTGGTCTTCTCGGCTTCGGCGGCGTGCAGAGCGCGTCTGAGCTTGGCGTGGTCTGGGGGGGGGGGCACAGACGGGTCAGAATAGAAAACAAGGAGCCGGCCTGTGAACATCTCACTTGGACGTCCGGAGGTCACCTGGGGTCGAGGACGTGTCCTCGCTGCACTCGTCCAGCCTTCGTTTCAGCTCAGCGTTCTCCTCCTCCAGGTCAGAGGTCATCCACCTCCCAATCACATGATTCCCACAGTAAACCGCCCAGTCGACCATTCACATCCTATGACTTGTTTATACTTCTCGTTTTCTACAACATTTTCTTTAGATCCGCTATAGTGTGAATTTCTATGACTGAGACGCTACATTAAAACCATTTTAGACGTTTTCTCTCTCATGCTCAACTATTTCATAACCTCTTTATGCACATACTGTGACCTTCTGCACTGTGCCTTCTCAGCATCCACATTATCAGTAGTTCATTACACACTGGACGAACCTCCCGGCCTGCAGCTCCTTGGTGACGCCCCCCCCGGCCTGTGCGCTGGGGGGAAAACCCCTCAACGTGTCCACCTATCAAATCAGAAACATTCTTTTAAACAAATCCCCACAGACCTTCCCCGAAGATGTTGAGAATACCTTTCATCACAGGGGTGAAGGTACCTGACCCTGCAGCTCCCCGATGGTTATCTGTGCCCTCTCCTGGCTCTGCTTCATCTCCTTCAGCTGCAGCTTGTGTTCACACAGACTCCTGGTCTTCTGGGACAGCTCCTTCTCCAGCTCCTTCATCTTGTGGTCGAACATCCTGCGGAACGGAAACAGGCCACGGCTTACGCTCGGCGGGCCGGAAGTCTCCCAGAGCCCCCTGGGTGAAGTCCGCCCTGCTGACCTGGTCACCACGGAGGCCTTGCTGCTGGTCCCCTGCGCGATGGCTCCGGAGAGAGCCGCCTGCAGCCTCTGCTGGGCCTCCTGCAGCTCGCCCTCCAGCTTCTCGTTGGTCGCCTCCAGACTGGCTTTGGTCTCTCGCAGCCTCTGGGCCGCTTCCATTTCCTGTGACGAGGTGACATGTGTTCGTAGGGAGGGGGGGGGCGAGTGAGAAGCTGTCATGAAATTACACGGATAAGTTACCTCATTTAAACGTTTATTAACATGAGCCGTCACCCTTTTGATGTCCCGGCGCAGACGCTCGTTCTCCATCACTATCTTCTCCAGTCCTTTGGTCTGAGATTCAAGTTTGGAGCTCAGCTCAGCTTCACTTTGACTCTTCAGCTTCTCGTAATCGGCCTGCAAAAATAAAAACCCCAACAACCCAACCTCCTGTTAGATGTAAGCTGTGTGAAGCGGGCCGACGATCTCCAGCCGGCTGAATGTTTTATGACCACCACCTTCAGCTTTTCCCGTTCCCGCTCCAAGGCGGAGACCTTGTCTTGATTTGCAGCAGCGCCAGACTTCCTCAGTGTGTCGTTCTCCCTCTGCACCCTCTCGACCACCTTCTTCATCAACCCCACCGTCTTCTCCAGTTCTGGTACCGTTTTCCCGCTGGGACCGGCCTGAGGAGCGGTTACAAATCACTTTGAGGATCTCCAGCTCGGTCAGTAACCTGCATTCTTCTTGTGCTTTTTAGGTCAAATACTAAATACCTACGCCGCTTTTATGAGACAGCCTTTTCTCCACGTCGGCTTTGTCCTTCTTCAGCGCGCTGCACATCTCCTTCAGGTGTTCTACTTCATTCTGGGAGAAAATGAAAGAAAATCATACAAAAACACTTCCAGTAACTATCAAGGGTCCATTTTTTTGTAAAGTTAATATACTGAAGCGTTGTTGACTTACTTTTATAGTTGGATGAGAAGATTAAATTGCACTAGTATTTTTAAAAATAAGGTCAAGACCAAAGAGAAAAAAGGTAGCTGTGCGATAACTAAAAGAAAAAGTAATATTGTTTTTTTCATGTGGACCAAAACCTAAAACTAAATTGTGGTGTTATCAGCGAAGCCACTTGATCAGAAGCTAAGTTAATGACAGCCTTGCTCCGCCTTGGAGTGATATCAATCCTCTGACCTCCTCCCCCCTCGAGGCCACGCTACCTTCAGTCTGGGTAAGTCTTTGTCCGTCTGCTCCAGCTGGAAGCGAAGCTCCAGGTTCTCCGAGGCCAGTTTGAGGTTTTCCTTCAGCAGGTCCTGATCTCTCTGTGAGGGGGTGCCGGTGCCGCGTCCTGAAGTCTGCGGGGAGTAAAAGACACTCGGTCAGCCTGGCGAATTCATACAAACACCACGCTGCTCTCTGCCTAGCTGGGACATCTAGATGAAAGGACATGGGACCACCTTGGTCCATCACAGGCAGGAGAGATCACACACTAACGAGCCACTTACCACTCACTCCTAAACTCTGCTCTATCTACAGCGCTACAACCACAGCAACACTACCCCCTCAGTACCTTCACATATCTAACCTCTGCTCTTCCAGGCCGAGCGTCCCCTTTTCTACCCATAAACCTCTCTGGCAGTTGGCTCAGGACGCAGCCGGAGTCCACATCTGGTCCTGCTGTGTGGGAGTGCTCCCCCACCACTTCATCACTCAGCTCGGCCTCCTCTGGCTCTTCGGGATCATCGCGTTCACCGGCGGTCGGTGCGGCCTCCGGGGAGGACGCCGCCGCCGATCCTGGTCCCTCCGGAGGAGCGTCGGCTCTGGACTCGCTTCCTTCAGTGGTCCCTGTTTCTCGCGGGTCGGCGGCGGCGGCCTCCCCTCCGGAACCAAACGAGACGTCTTCGTCCTCTTCGACGTGGCCGGTGTCTGCTGCTGCGCTTCCTGCGACGCGAGGACCTCGCTGGGCGCGGACCTCCTCTGCCCCACCGGGGCTGCTTTGGCCTCCTCTCGGCCCCCGTCTCAGCGGGGTCACCGGCCCTTCGTCAGCAGCGTCTTCATCAGCTCCAGGAAGTACGGGCCGGCGGGAGGAGTCGGCAGAGGGGGGCGCTGCATTTCTTTTGCATGACCCGTCGGCAACATCAAAGGTGAGAGAGTAAATCCCTCGCGCGGCCCAAGGGGAGAAGCTTTGGGCCTTTCACAGGCAATCAATCAGATACGAATCAGTGAAGGAGAAGAAAGAAATAAAGGATGATGAATGGAGAGACACACGTCTCCGTGGTCCCTGGCAATAGAACAAGATCTATTGCTTCTGTACGGCCTGCACTGCAGGTACGGTCACGTGTAGGGATGGAAATCATCCGTTACATTATCGACCAACACACTCACTTTTGAATCATCAAATTGAGTTATTGATTTGGTCAGTAGTGCATGAGGAGGACTCACAGAGGGTCTCGATGGGGCCTCTCTGGGTGTCTGCATCTCTACGGAGTGAAGTCTCTCTTCCAAGTAGCGGTTCCTCAGGGTCAGATTCTCCATGGCGTCGTCACGGGGTAACGCCTGCTGCTCCCTGCAAGTCCAAGTTGAGCCGCTTTAAAGACTTGGAAGTATCCAGAGGAACTAGCCTTCTATCTTCTACCTAAAAAATATGTCAACGAGGTAGGTTGCGTTTATCGTTTCCCTTACATCTCTCTCTATTATTCCACTTTTTTCAAATTATTTATTTAATAAGAGATTTGTTATACCCTCATACATGCTGTCAGTGTTGGCCTCCAAAACAAACGAAGCCTCAGCCGCTCCCCATTACCGCCCCCCCTCCCCCTCTGGGAAAGGACACCCTGTTATTATGTTAACTCAAATATTTCCTTCTTTTCATCCCATTTCGTCTTTCACGATCTGAGAGGATTCAGCAAAGTGTGCAACACATCAAGATAATCCCAAATTTGACATTCTAATTCGCGGCAGCTGATTTCGGAATGAAAGCCTCATTTTGTTTTTTAATACGCAAGCTAAAATACTTCATTAATTCATGAATATCATTGTGCAACTCCTCAGTGCATATAATGATCATGTGTGTCCAATTAGATAAGATAAAGTAAAATATTGCATGAGGTTTAGACACAGCACTTGGAGGAATATCACTTGGCCTCAGGCCTGTTATTAGTTACACAACACAGCTTTTGAAAAACACACAACAATCCTTACATTACAACTGGGATCCGGTACCGAGGCATTGAGATTTAAAGGGTCAAGTTTAAATTGTATTTTGATTCTGTTTTGCTTTTTTTGGTGGGAGATTTCCTGTATGAATATAATCAAACTACTTTCATTGTGTACATTTAGAACAGCATCAAAAGGGTTCCGCTGTCAATCAGTGTCTTACAAGTGCTAAAAACATTAAATTCTGTATGTCATTGGGGGAAAAGAAGCTTTAAATACACAGCGATGTACAATATTGGTGCCCATTGCCTTAAATAAGAAGGTGTGTCCACACACACTTTGGACTGGTTCTGTACAAGTAAACTATTTAAAGAAGAATATTTTAAGAAGCCCTGATTACAGTGTGTTGTTTTGGAATAGGTTAAAGATAGCAGCATACTTTATGGTGAGGATCTGCGTCTCCAGGTCAGAGTTCTTCCTCCTCAGCTCTTCCATCTCCTTCTCCATCTCGGCGGATCGAGCTCCCACCACCTGGTCGGCGGTCACGCCTCGACTCCTCAGCTTCTTCTGCAGGGAACTCTTCTCCTGTTCCAGTCTGCGTGCACGGTGGAGCAGCGTATACATGTATACACACGCGTCTATATATATATCTTATATATAAATAAATGATGTACCCACGGACCTGGCGTAGAGCTCTTTCAGAGTGCCCAGCTGTTTGGACACGGACTCATTCTCTCGTTCCTTCTCCTTCAGTGAAGTTCTCATCTTCTCCATCTTGGCCTGCCATTTCTTCCCCTCCTCCCAACGCAGCATTTGACCTTTGGACTGTCAGACAGACGAGTCGAACATCAAGTGACGCAGCGATCCAAACGACAACGTTCGGCCCGACAGGAGGGATGCTCGGACCTTTTCCTGATCGTCCTTAACGTGCGGCATTTCTCCTCTTTTCTCCAAGTCAGCCTCCAGGCGCCTGACCTTCTTCTGCAGATTCTCGATGGTTGACCCCTTCCCGTCGGGTTCTGGCGGATTCTAAACAACAAAGAATTTTTCACAGTGGAGACAAAACCTTCAGGGTCCCAAACAATAGTCATGTTGAAGATATAAAAGAGAGGGGAGCAGAATAATGCTGCTTGGCCCATCTTCAAACAACCAAATAATCCTATATTTCTATTAAAAGAAATATCCTAAACCCATGTCCTATCTACAATATTACTGGGACAAATAATAACTATGAACTATGAATATGTCATTTTTGCACCAGCAGCGCATCTCTAACTCTTCCTCCAACAACACTGCTTCCATTTTAGGAAGTTATCATGAACTTACAGTTGCCTGCCTCCTGAATTCCTGAAGCTTTGCGTTACCTTGATCCCCATCGTGAGAATAAATAAGATCTCTCCCTAAATGCAGTTAGGAGACATATCCTCTGCAGCGGAGATAAGGTAGGATTTTGGACGTTTCTGTCCAAAGGATCGTAACAAAACACGTGATTGTGACGCTGGTCTTGAAGATTAGCTCAATAATTAAATTCTGATATGCACTGAAGGAGTTTATCCTCAACCTTAAAAGAATGTGAGATTCAAGTCTCAACGCATTCGTCAATTTATTATAATTGAATTGTGCGAATGTCTCGTCCACGTGATGCTGATGGCCGTCATGTGGCTTTGAGGCGGGACCGGACGCTCCCTTAATCAACCCTTAGATGGACCCTGGTGGATTCTGACCTGAAGGGCGCTGCTGAGCCTCTTCACTTGCTGCTTGAGCTCCTGCACCTCCTGCTCCTTCTCCTCCTTCTCCGCCTGCAGGCGCCTCTGGGTTTTCAGACTCCTCTGGAGGTCCTGTTTCAGGCCGTCCACCTCCTCTTTCAGGCTTTTCTCCCGGCATTTGGCTGCTTTGGCGACGTCCTTTGCAGCTTGAAGTTCCTCATTAACTTCTTGCACTTGCACCTTTGTGGGGGAGCAGGGACGTCACATTTCAGAGGATACATGTGGAGGCGTCCCGAAGGACGAGACGCTACCAACGATACACGCGTTGGTTCACAGTGTCAAAGTGTATGAATCATTGCATCCTGTCACACCGCAGGTAAACAAAAGTTCACTCTCAGCAGAGACTACAGCTTGATTGATTGCTCGCGATGGGCAGGATGCTGGAGCAGGTGGTACGGAAAAAGGGAGCCGTCCCCGGTTTTCAGCGTTCTGATGGATGGCCCGAAACGAATCACTCAGAAGACAGGAAGCCGAGGTTCAGGGCCTGCCGTGCACAACTCATCGCAAAAGGATGTGAAGGAATGTCAGTAATGTGTTTTTCTAGTAATCCGGGCGCTGTCCGGCAGCGGGAGGTGAGGCGAGGCGAGGGCACGGGTGGAGGGGCTGGGAGCAGATGGGTGGAGGGGCTGGGAGCAGATGGGTGGAGGGGCTGGGAGCAGATGTGAGCGGGTGGAGGATTGCTAACGCGAGCACCAGAGGAAGCATCAACAAACTCATGACGTTCACTGATTAGTTTCGTGCAACTACTTGGTGTAAATGGAAATCTATCGAGAGCCAATGAGTTATTTGAGAGTTTTGTATTTATTTATCAACAACTAAGACTTTTTATGTAAAACCATAAAGCCACATTTATCTTTATCAGCTCAACAGGTTCATAAATGTCAGCAATGAAATACAACATGCCTGAAAAGCTAGCGTTTCATTGTGATAACAGGGGGAGGGGGGGTCCAACCTTTAGCTCTTTGGTGTGTCTGTCAACCAGCATCTGCACATTGAGGCTCTCCTCCCTCTGCGCGGCGCCGGCTACGACCTGCTGCTCCGCGGCCGCCGTCATCTCGGCCCTCAGCTGCAGCAGAGCCTTACTGAGAGCCTGCAGACGCAAACAAAGGAGCCGGCGATGATGGATGGGACCGAGCCAGCGGCCACGAAACCATTTGTCACCGAACACGTGGTCACCCGCGGCTTAATGGGCTACTTCCTCTCCCATCTGGGTAGAGACTTCACCAACTCCATTTACAAAAATGACAGAATGACCAGAAAACGGTACAAGTGAGCGCATGAGGTCAAAAGAGCCACCTTGAGCTGCTTCTCCTTCTGGCTGAGCTGAGCTTTCAGCCGCTCCACCAGGTTCCTCATGGTGTTGCTCGGGGAGCGGACGTTGGCCTCCTTCTGGGCCGCCAGCTCCGTGCGCAGGTGGTTCACCTCCTTCTCCGCGTGGGCCACCTGGCTCGCCTGGTCCTCGGTCTGAGCAGCCAGAGCTTTTACCCGGGCCGCGTGCTGCTCCTCCAGCCTGCAACAAAGCCCCGCGTTAGCCCGTCTCTGGTGTTCTGGAGCTCAGGATTAGGAGACCCATTTAGAAAGGGAAAGTATATGTTCCAAACATTAATACAAGAACACACCATCAGCCATACAGAAAATAGTCTCTAAAACCAGTGAATTGAAATAAGGGCTGTTCACAAACAACATTCCTGCATGTTGCGTCGTGCTGTAACTCCATCACTTTTAGCAGGTCATTCGATTTGATTAAGTTTGCCCGATGAAACGCTATTGGTTCCAAGGCGGATGTTATCTGTTATTTGATGTAACAAGCAGCAATTGAGCCCAGTGGTCAGGTAAGCAGATTCAACCTGGTTGACAGCAAAATACCACACAGAGCTCCCTGAATTGGCAGCACCGTGGTACCAAGCTAAACCCAATTGAATTACTCTCCAACATACTCTACATAATAGTCATTCTGTAGTTTAAATGTCATTGCACATTTTCTTGAGTGGCTCAAGCGCTCCAGTGAACTTCTGAACTCTTGAAAGCCTCGTTTAATCTACTTTGGTAGAATTTTGTTAGACTCTAATCCCGTTAAATTCCCCATACGCCCCTTTGAGGTTGGTGAATTCATTTGATTCTCACTCTCCCACAGCGTCGGCTTGTTGAAACCCCCGGGCTTCATGGGCCTCCCGTCAGCCAAATAAATATCTCAAAGACACCCAATTGGACGTGGATCAAGAGTGATTTGAGCCCGTAGTAATCACCATATTTTAAATGGCAGATTTAGGTGATCCTGTGACGCCTTCATCTTTGCTGCTGTTAATATTCACATCAATCATTAATGAGCTCAACAGCGGAGATGTTTTACTTCTAATCTGGCAACCCCTCAGATTAAAAGGGAGGATAAATCACTTTGACATGTCGCCAGCGTGTCTCTTAGCCAGGGTTTCCATGGCGACCCTCTGACGCTCCAGCTCGCCGGTGGCCAGCTTCAGCTTCTCCGTGGTGGAGGAGAGCGACGCGTCCTGCTCAGCCACCGTCTGCTCCAGCTCAGCCAGACGCTCCAGATGCTTGGTGGTCGGCACCCTGATGGTGGGCTTCTTCATCAACTCCTGAACAAAAGGAGGGAAGGGGGGGGGGGGGGGGCGTGAGACTCCACATTGCGCTCATTGATGGATATCCACATTAAACTAGAATGTTATGTATGATAACACAAGAGCGCTTGAGGCTACTCGTGATAACACGTACCATGGCGGTCTGTTTGAAGTGGTCCAGCGAGGTGTCCGTCTGCTGGTCCAACCTGTGGTGCAACGTTCTCAGCTCCTCCTGGTGTCTCTTTATCATCTCCTCCTGATGCTGGGATCAACCAGAGTTGAACGAAAAACAAAAGGAACACATATCAAACGTACGAGCCGGGTCTCTAGATAACAATAAGTTACCCCCCCCCCCCCCCTTTAATGTGTTGCTCACAAAAGGAGCAAAAGCACATGCGACTAACAGCGTGGGACTGGTTGCATCCTGGTATTACCCGTACCTGTCTGGCTCCTGCCAGCTGGTTGTGGTATTTCTTTATCGCGTCCTCTTTTTTGCTGAGCCGGGCCTGCAGGTCTCTGATGGTCTGCTGAGCGAGCTTGACGGCCGGCCGGCTGTCCGATCGGCCCTCCTGGCGCTCGCCGAGCTCCTCTTGCAGGCGCTCTCTGCCGGCGGAGCTCGCCGGGAGCCGCAGGCGCAGCTCGTTGATGACTTTATCCCTGGAGACGATGTTCTGCTCGGCCTTACGCAGAGCGGCTTCTTTCTCTTTCAGCTTCTGCGCGTGAAGGAATGGGAATTCAAACGGCGTGCTGCCTTCAGTGACGCGGCGTTCGATGCAGACACAGTGAGTGAAAACCATTACCTCATCCATACTTTTGCAGGTGGCCTGCGTGTCCAAGATGGTGCGCACGTGCTCTCTGATTTTGCCCAAGGCAAACTGTAACTGGTGAGCTAGAGGGAGGCTCGGGTCGGGATGGGATGCCGTACCGTCTTCATACTGAAAACAGCCCCAGGTTCAGTAACAAGGTAACACATGCACACGCGGCTCAACAACGTTTCCACTCAATAGTTTTTCACCTTTTCCGACCCGCTCACTATTTCACTTTGGTGCTTCTCGTACTGCTCCAGTTGACGCTCCAGCTCCACTTCTCGCTGATCATACGCCAGCTGCCGCTCTTCCAGAAGCTTGGTGTGGCAAAGAGAAGAGTTCTGTGCACTTCTGATAATCTCATGCTCAGTTTTCATAGCTACACTTTTCTCCAGCCTCAGTAATTTGGTAATTGACCCTTTGTGGATCCCCGTCGTTCGGCCGTGTGCTTCAATAACATTTATTTTTATATACACAACGTCTGACATTCCAAAGGGAAAAGAAAAGATTGTTGATCTTTCAATGGAGACCTCAAACAAAAGGAAGTGTCAGTTTTCCTTCTGCTCACCGTGTTTTGCTGCACAATGTCCTCTTCCAGCGAGGAGATGGTTCGCTCCTGCTCCTCCACCAGGTTCTTTAGGTACCTGATCTCCTCCTTCTGGACCACCAGCTCCCTGCCTTTCCTCAGCTCCTGCAGACGAGCTTCTTCCATCTTCTTGTGCCACTCGGTCACCTGTTGGCAGGAGAACTTTTCAGCAGGTGTTGTCGGGCAAGCTGTGCCAACAGTGTGTTATTCTTCTATTTCTGTATCTGTCAATCAACAAAAATCACCTTCTGGGCCCCTTTCACGTCCTTCAGCGTTGAGATGAGCTCCTCCAGGCCTCGGAGTCTCAGTTCCAGTTCTTGTGCCCTGCCCTCGGCCCTCCTCCTCTCCTCCACAGCCTTCCTCTTGTCCTCCAGGGCTTGGGCTCGGTTCTCCTGGAGGTCCACCATGGCCACGGAGAACTTCTCCTGCTGGCGAAGCGGCACGGCTCCGGCAAACTGCCTTCGCAGCGACTGGATGGTCTGCCGCAGGTGCTTGGAGCGGTTTCGGTCCTCCTGGCGGGCGAGGAACAGAGCGCGCTCGCCGGCGTCCAGCCGCTGCTCGGCACGCAGCCGCAGGGCCTCCAGCTGCTTGACCTGCGCGCCGGCCGCCTCCAGCCGGGCCGACTGGGCCGCCTCGCTGAGCTGCAGAGCCACAACGTGCTGGTGGAGCTTTGCAATGAGGGCCTTCTCATCGGACTGGGACTGAGGGACGGAAGGAGATTTTGAAGTGCCTTTATTTCTCAAACCTTTTTAAACAAACCATATTGGGACATTTTCTTTACTTTTTTAGACAAACCACAGGATTTTCTACAAAGAAATTGTGACTTTTAATGTATCTCACATTCGAGGATTGAAAGGCTCTTATTTTCAAATCGGGATGTCATGATTGTTTGAGTGACACATGGAGGGTGTCGGCAACTGATTCTGTAACTATGGAGCATTTCCTTTCAAATCCAATGTCTATCCAAAATACATTGACATTGGCTTGTGAATGGGATTTGAAGATATCTCACAATGGACTTTTTTCCTGATGTACCATGAAAGGATCATAATTAATTGGAAAGCATAACTTTGAGAGAAAGTGCCGTGAGGAATCTGGTTGAGTTCTTAAACTGCATCAACATGCTGCTTACATCAAATCTGAACTTGAAAGTTTTGAGTTGATGACAGTGAAATATTTGAATGTACTCGACAGGTAACTATAATAAATTCAATGAAGTTTAGGACATCAACAAACACCTAATTACCTGGTAGTCCAGTATTTGTCTCCTCAAAGCGTCCACCTCCTTCTCGTTGGACTGTTGTCTGCTCTGTAGAGCAGACGCCTGCATCATGGCCACCTCAGATACCTCTTGGAGCCTGAACACAACAACCACCAAAGCACATTCCAGTTTTATTGAAACTCCACAAAGATACAATAACTCCGGCATAACATGGCAAGTGAACAGAAAGCCGCAGGAGGCAAATTAGTTCGGCCCTTGAGGTTCTGGGTGGGCACCATAAACTGTTAGACGAGGTAAAGTTCACGCTCTGGGGAAGCCAACGCTTGCTTTCATTCGGTGGTTTTAGTATTTCTAAATGTGTGCGAGTGCTGGGTGCATTGAGGACAGGTTCAGACGATGCACGTGGCGTAGCAGGTCAACTTTTTTGAGGCCAAGAAGTTGTCCTGCTCTCCTTCCCTCACATACCCACACCCCTTGAGAAGTATATCTATGGAATGAAAACCATTTTGACAGTTCTAACAGATTGTCTCTTGATAAGAGCACTGGGACCTCGAACACTGATGTTTATTCAGCATAAAGTCATTTTGAGGGTCTCAAATGCAATCTTTAACCAAACATATACTTTGCGATAGGAGCGCGAACGATCAATCACACGCCGGCGCGTTGCCAGACCCACTTAGAAACCTCAGCGCGGAGTCCCGCCTCGGCCTCCTCCAGCTCCGCGATGCGGGCTCGGTCGGCGTCGCTCAGCGCCTTGCTGACGCCGTCTGCCAGCTCGTCTCTCAGCCCGCGCTCCACCCGCTGGGCCTCCGCGTTCATCTGGGTCAGCTGAAGTAAAACAGACGCCGCGCAGCTCCATGAACGCACAAGCCGTTACTCAAAAGTGTCAGACAAAAATGTTTAAATAAGAGTGTGTGTGTGGGGGGGGGAGGGGGAGGTTTGACCCAAAGTGGTGAGAATCTGGCCGAGGTCGTGAACTCAAGTGTTGAACCAAAATTCCCGCCCCCCCGACATCACGTTCACAGAGAAAACGCCCTCCCGTTGTTGGCCTTGGCCTCGTACCTCTGCAAACTTGGACTCCAGCTCTGTGTTGCGTTCTTCCACCTGCCTGAGGGAGTTCCTCAAGTGCTCGTACATTTTGTGGGCGTGCTCCGCTCGCTGCCTCTCATTCAGCTCCTTCATCTCCAGGGTGGTGATGCGCCTGGCAGCAGACACCATCTCCTGGTTGGCCGACGCCTTGTCCGCCTTGTCCATGTTACTCTCACCTACTGATAGGAGTTTAAGGGTGGAATCCACAAGCTACGATTCAATTTAAAGTTAAATAAAAGCTTTTGCACCAAAACCTCAAGAGACCGGATCATACAAACACAGGTTTCATAATGATTTAATGATAATAATAAAAAAAGGTTCAGCTAAAACTGTTGCAGAGATTGTTCCTGGTTTGAATCCCAAAGTTGAACTCTACTTATTCTGGCCAACAGGCTCATTGGACCGTGAAGATTCCTTTTGTCAACACACAGACAAGCGTGTGTTGACATTGCTGAAACACAGCACTAATCAAAGGAAACCATCAAAGTTTTGCCTGTGATGATACTCCACTCGACATAACGGTCAATTAAAGCTCCATCAGGACGAAAGCCAACCCTGCATTGAACATGCACAGCCTTCGGTCCGACCTTTAATCGTCCACACACTGTTTGTGTGCTCTGTGTTGATGATTTGATTACAACACAAATGCCTTTTGCACAGGATCTTTGAATCCTTCCGTAACCTCGTTGCTGGCGTTGTAACAAGAATGTATTTCTGCAGACAATCAGCGCCATCATCAGTTTACCAATCGCATTGATGTTGTTCCAAGCTTGCTCTAAGGTGTACAGTTTCTCCTTGGCGATCTCCAGTTCCTTATTCGTGGCTGACATCTGCTCCCGGAAAGACTCATTCTCACTCTGAGGGACAAGAAAGAGATCAACACCACGAGTGTCGTCAGTCGACGGTTAAGCTGCAAGAACATAAACGCTGTGCAAGTGTGTTTTGATACCTCCAGATGTTGGAGGTCGGTGGTCCGCTGTATCAGGCGGCTGTCCCTCTGTAGCATGTCTCTGTATTTCACCGTCAGCTCGGTGTACTGTTTGTTGGCCCTCTCCAGGTCTGATGAGGGCACGCTTTCATCCAAGGCCTTCTGCAGCGCTGCCATCTTGTACGCCGACATTTCCTAAGACCCAACAAACGACACCAACAAGGCCATTGTGTGCTGGGGAAGATGGACGACCACGTTATTCAACTACCAGCGATGTCAGGAAAATGGCCGTGGATGCGTTGCTCAGAGGGCTCTGGTAGGAGGTGGTTCACGCCTCCTACCAGTCTGCTGAGGCAGACCCAGGACCTGTCAGTCAGAGCTGCGCCGCCCTCAATTGTTAACTATGTCTTTAACATCCGGGTCAAGGATTCATTCATGACTCATTTTTGACGCCTCAAATGGCCATTTAAGAACGTTTTTGGCACTTTCTCGTTCCATTTCTCCACACTGAGTGTGGACGCCTGTTTAGGTCATGACGTGCTTTATCCTTTGTGGCCAAATTGACAAAACATATTGTTTGGGAATTTGGCTCCTGACTTCCATCGGAGTAACTTTTCCTCTCTGTACCTTGTATCTCTGCAGGTAGCCGATCCTCTGGGTGACAGACGCCTGCATGCGGCTGCTGTCGTCCCTCAGCTTGGCGTTCTCCCTGCGGAGGTGCTGTTCTTGCTCCAGCAGGGTGACGTAGCGTCGCGTCAGTTTCGTCTCGTTGACCTTCAGCAGCGTCGCCCTGCGCAGCGCTTCGCTCAGCGATCTCCTGACCTCCTCCGGGTGCTTCTGGAGGCTGTCCAGCAGCTCCTTGTGGGTTGGTGGATAAGTTGTGCTATTTATTGTTTTATGGGGTAGCTTGAGTACAGTGACGCATGTGTCTTAAAACATTAGCGGTTGTGAGTGTGTGTGAACGAGAGGCACATTGTAAACTACTTTTCACCCCATTAACATTTATGGGTCTGACTTACGTTAAATTCGTGGATTTTAACAGCGTCCACCTGCTTTTGCTCCTCCAGCTTGTTTTTCAACTCTGTAAATGTCTCCTTCTCCTTTTGCCACTCCGACTTCTCGCTGAGCGGAAACACAACGTTTATTTTGCACTTGTGGTTACAACGCTGCTCTGATGGTGCAATCCCATTTCTCGTTAAACCAACCGTAGGTATTCTTTATACAGGAGTCCTTGTTGGTGGCTGATGACAGAGAACTTCTCCTTGTATTCCTCCAGTGTTCCTGCCAGTTTCGTGCTTTTCTCCTCCTCGTTTTTAAGCTCCTAAATGATGAACAAAAGTGTTAGTTGATTGACAGCTTTTTGTTTTTCTCCAGGTCTTAAGAAGACAGTTAAACTGACCTGAAGAAGTCGGATGGCATACTCATTTAGAGAGCTGATGACCTCAGTGCTGCTGGGCTCTAAGCCCACGGGGAGGGTCAGAGGTCGGAAGACACCGCCCTGGTGGCCCGACCTCCTTAACGCCTCCAATTCACCTTCCAGCTGGCTCACCTGGCGAGCCCAGACAAATAAAATCAAAACAAGCAGTTAAACCGGTGGGGGGGTGGGGGTGTTGTACAAACTTGGGCGACACTAAAAATGAAATATGTCAATCCAAATAGATGCCGAGTCATCAGAGGACCAGCACGACATCAATTCTAACCGCTGAACCGAGATCAGCTGACTCACTTCTTTACCCGTTTCATTCACCTAAAGACAACGTGAGAGGAGAAACTCAATGAACCAGACGACGGGATGACAAAGCGGAATCCATGAAGGCGCAGAGTGGTGGAACAGAGGAAGCGTTGAGGGGAGCTATGATGACTGCCTTGAGGACAAGGAGCGAGGATCCAAACTAACATTTTGAAGTCAGCGCTGTGAGAAAACACTGGTCCTATTTATCAACTGTTCCAGTCACGCTCAACCCGCTCAGACACGGTGGGAATGCCAGACATTCCCACTATATCTATAAATCTTCATTACATAAATTGTTCTGTTTTCATGCAAAACATTATTCTGTTGATTTGGGAAAAGAATGTTGAGACACACGGCTGTAAATTGCTGTTGGCCCCAAATAACCAGTTTGAGGACGGCTTGACTTTGACAAATCAACATGGCGAGGTTGACATTACCGCCGCGATGTCCTGCCAAACGGAGGCGGTGTGGCCAAAAGCGGGGGATAGATAGGAAAAGTGAATCCATCAAACAGCTGTCACCGGTCCACAGGCATCATGGACGCACCTTTTCTTTGGCCGCGGCAAGCTGAGTGAAACTGGCGGTTGCTTCCAGGCGGGCGGATTTCAGCTCCTGCCTCAGCTCCTGGTTTCTGCCCACCAGCTGGTGGATTTGGGACTGGAGGTCCGGGCCCGCCGCGGACTGCCCGCTCACGCTCCCGGCTTCCACCGCCTGGGACATGGAAATAAGAAAAAGCCATGAATGCACCATGTGCCGGTTCCAACCACCATCGTACCCATTAAACTTATTCATTTAACTTTTACAAGGACGGAAAAGTACTTTGTCTCAAAGAAATCCCACCGCGGACGGGAAACATTTGAGGGGAACGCGGGTCTTTTTTCCCAGTGTTTTTGTGACTAAGTGACTAATGGGGAGAAATGATCTGATCAATTTTGTACTAAAAGCGATCTCCTTCGCCGCCAACAACATTATGGAAAGGACCACAGGGAGAAATGAAACCCTTTTCCTCTCTTTAATAATGAAGCGGAATGTTTTGATATTGGCAACGTGGATGCGAGACTTGATGTCACAATTTAACAAGACTTAACAAGAGACTCCGTTAGACACGTAGACAGACATATTGGATCAGATGAACACGGGGAGGAAATAGAATCCAGGCTTAAAAACACCAAAGTCACCTGACTACTACTTCTTTTGGGCTTTTCTGTAGCTTGAGCCTTGCACTCCATCCGGTCTCCTCGTACTGAACATGTCGGCGTGAATGCGCCTCTCATGTGACGTCGAAGCTAAACAAACGTCCTCTCAGATGTTTCCAATCCAACTCACTTGGAGCTTCTCAAACCCTTTTTTGCGACATGTTGTTTGTAGCCATATGGCTGTTGTTTCTCAGCATATGTATGAGGGTATATTATCAGCAGGGGGCTAAATAGGCCTTTGCTTTAGTGCAAACCAGAGCTCTTGATTTGGATATTATTCATAGATAAGGCGAGAGATGAGATAAGGTAATCCTTTATTAGTCCCGCAGAGGGGAATTTTACAAGATGGGTTAAATGAGCCGTCACCAGATACCATAAAACTTCATGCAGATAGAATCAATGTCAAATTCTATTTAGGCCACACATTTTTAACACAAAGGTCAAACCAGAAGCATTTTGACTAAGTATGAGCTCTTCTCCTCAGAGAATCCAGATGTGAAAAACTGACCGAGCTCAGGAAGCAATGGCTGCACTGTATGATGCGAGAGGTTGTATAAGATTGATGATATATCGAGGCCATGTGATTACATCTCACACCCACTGATGGATGAGTCAGCATAATGAAAATGCATCAGTGACGACGTGTGATGCGGGAGACTCTTACATTGACCAACTTTTCCAGTCGGGGAGTATTGATGGCAGCCGGAGTGGTGTCTCGATTAACCCTGGTGGCGTGGAAGACTTCTTTCAGCGCGCCCTCCAGGTCGCTCTTCACCTTTGTCAGTTCCTCCACTACCTGTTCTAGGTGCTCGTTCTGCAAAGCCAAAATGCAAACATCGCAATTCATTGAATTATTGTTTCTCCGCTTGACAAAGCGTTTCTTTTCAACATTTTTTGAAGGGAGTCAGTGCATTTGCGGGTATAAATAGTACTATTTCATCATATTGCTAAGTACATGACATCATCCGAGTCCCTCCTTAGAGAGAAACTCTACTATACTTTGTAGTGATGAACCCATGAAGAGACGCTCGCCATCCAAAGCAGACTCTCCTGGATAAATAATGACGAGGTGAAATGTTTATGAAACAGCTCTAGCAGTGAGTCATGGCGGACGCATCGGGGAAATCAATCCTCTCTGGAGCACCGGACCCTGAGTGTCCTCGACGAGGCAAGACAAGAGATCGCTAATCGTGCGCTCACCTTGCGTCGGACCTCTTCGTCCGCGCGGGTGCTGCTTGGTTTCCTGTCGGGCCCGAGGTCCTCCTCCAGCAGCAGGCTGGACTGCGGCATCCCTACGAAACACTGACAAGCGTCACTTCGCTGCCACTCCCTCAGAACAGAGGCGGTGGCGATCTCTTAACAGGTGTGACTGATGAATCTACAGGCAGCCCAAGTTCAAATCAGACCCGTGGGCCGACATGTTTGGAGCAATTGGTGCGAGTGAGTTTGGTTTGGGCTTCACCTCCTTCCTTCACCATGCGCCTGACTTGCTTCTTCAGCTCCAGTCTCTCTTCTTCAAGTCTTTCGTTCTAGAAGTCAAATGAAGCAGCGAAGTGAGTCTTGCTGAGAAGCCACGGCGGGTTTGTGAATTACACGTCTTTACCTCTTTGGTGAGGACTTGGTTTTCCGCTTTGTACTGCCGCTGTCGGAGTTCTTTTGCTCGCCTGAACTCCGTGAGGTCGACTGCCGTTGTCGGTTCCAGACCTTTAAGGTCGAGAAGAGCGAAAAAACACAAAAATGAACAATAATTCATTTCATCGCTCAGGTCAATCAGCGAGAAAAGAGAGCAAATATTCAAAACAAACCTAGTTTTTCTCGTAAATCCTCGTTTTGGTCCATGAGGTCATTGACTCTCATCTCGAGCTGGTTGATCTCTTTGGTCAAGGCCTCCACCTCAAGATCTCTGACTTTAATTTGATTTTTACTGTCTTTGATCTCGGCGATGGCTGCTTCCAGGCCATAAGTGCCCTGTTGTACGGAGACAGAGCTGTGATTCTGACTCCTTCTTTAGCCTGAACTCTTTTTTGGGGAAACCAGGATGTGATTAGACATGGAGGAAGACAAACACTTGGCTTGTCCACCGAAAGAGCATGTTGTGCACACCACAGTCACAGTCATTTGAATGTTTTAAAGAAATAAAAACGTAAGCTTGGCTTCTGGGAATTCAAGTGTCAATTCATTCGATCGGGGTTAAAAAAAGAACCCTTGAATAAGCCAACTCAAAGGAGACAGAGGTGTCGTTTGAAGACTTACAGACTCGTACTGGCTCAAGCGGTTTGAGGCCTCAATGAGTGCTTTGTCCTTCTCTTCGGCGTGAGCCTCGGCGAGCCTCGCCGCCCGCGCTGCTTCCGCGGCTCTCGTCTCCGCAGCCTCCAGCTTGGACTTCAGCTCCTCCGTCTTTCTCTGCTGTACGGACGATGGAAGGCCTGGGGACAAGAAACGGAGACCTGTTCAAAAGCTGCAGACTGAAAGGAGCCCAGCGGCCCGTGTCGTGAACATTCCTCGTGTTCCTCCACCAACCCAATGACCCGTCATCGCCAGAGGTGTTTGAGCTCCAAACTGAACCCAAAAGCTCGGCGGTAAGGCTCATGTGGAGACATGTGGAGGTGTGGACAGGGGGGGGGAGCAGGGGATCGAATCTTGTGATTAAAGCGCATCGTCCCTCTTTCTAGCTCTCTCCCCCCCTTCAGCCACAGACGCCCCGAACCATCCTGAGGGGTATATCTGGCTCTTTAGCCTCTGGAGGCTGAATTGCTGAAGACAGCTGACGGCCGCGGGGCGAGAAACAACCCCGATTAGAGCGGTGAGACGCAACCGGGGGGGGGAGGGGGAGACAGGTCACAAGCTTTTAACCTCCTGCGGCTTTGACGGTACCCTCACCGCGAAACATTGTGAAACATTTGTTGAATTGATCAATGCGGTCTTGAAATGTCAAACGAGGGTGATGAAAAGGTTTTTGGGGATGTCTGGTTTCTTCTCCCCCGGATCCTTATCTGAAGCTTTTAATATACAACATCTGCCTATGGGAGCCCTGATTTGATTCTTTTCCTGCACACTTGCTATGAAAATCAATCCAATAAATGTGCAGACAATTTAAAAAGTTCTGCATTCCATGAAGAAGAAAAAAAAAAAGCTTAGCTCTCTCCCATTCAAATGACATTAATTACAAATGACTTAATACATATTTGGCCCCAACACAGTAATAAAGGACTCAAATAAACAGCTGGCGACTGAGCATTAGGTCACAACTGCCTTCGGTGCAGAGCTGTTCACCCACCTCTGTCTTTCCTGGTGGACGTCTTTAGCTCGTCAATGAGCATCGTGTGCTTCTCCATCTCCCCAGTGTACTGCTCCACCTGCTCACTCAGGATCTTGATTTGATTATCTCGCTCTTGGACGGCCTTCGAGAAATTCACCAACAAGTTGGAATTAGGAGAATTCATGGGAAAGGCCGAGCACAGCTGTGGCGCACTGAATCATATGTAGTTTCATCATTAAGGATATTTATGAGATGGAAGGGAAAAAAAAAAAAAAAGGGTGAGACTGAGGTTGAGACAAACGGAGGAAACTTACACTGCAGAGCTCAAATATGACCTGACCCAAAGCAGCGATAGAGAGATGGGAAGGAGGACAGGTTGACAGAGCACGTCAAGGCAACGAGACGAAGCAGAACGCAGGAAAAACGACGGGTAGGTGGAAGAAAATGAAATGACAATTAACTCAAAGTAAGATCCTCCTGCTCTAAAGCGCACACAAACAACGACTTCCCACATTAAAATAAGGATTTTGGTTGTTCCTGATGTGTTTAAAGCTTATATAATACATTTGAATACTTCTGGCTGAGAGGAGGACTCCTCGCGCGTCGGGACAGACCTGCTGCAGGGCCACCATGTTGCTTTTGTCGAGGTCCAGCTGGGCTGAGCGCAGCTTGTCCCTCTGCTCGCGGATCATCTGCTGGTACACCAGAATTTCATCGTCCTTCCCGGAGAGCGCTCTCTGCGTGGGAGGAAGAGGGCAACACAAGAGCCCGGTGAGGAAGCATAGTGACGTGCACGTTCACGGGATGGTCACCGTATGACCTACAGTGACAAACGTCAACGCTTTGTCTGAAGCTGGTGGGATGTTTGAAGATTAGCGGAGGAAGCTGACTGAAGATGTCCTGAAACAATCTGCTGAGTGTTTAATAGACGTTCACGTCTGTGTGGTCACATTTTATACTGTGTATAAATACTACTTTGTACTTCCTGCTTCCACCGAAGCTGTTACAGCCTTGTGTTGCGTCTTTTAACTAATCAGCGACATTCAGCACAGAAAATATTTCCTGGGCCTTCAGAAAGAAGAACACCCCCCACCCCCCCCCTTCCCCTATAGCACACATACTTTAGAGTGCATCTGGCGTAGAGATTACGAGCAGATAGTCCAGGCCTTGTTAAGAGTTGTCAACATTTGATCAACACTCACCTTCCACTCCTCCACTTTGGCGTTGACTGCTGCCATGATTGTGTCATCCTCTTCAGTCCTGTTATGAATCTTATCCGTAAGCTCTCTGACCTGCACATTAAACACACAACCCGGAGCGGATACATTGCCGCCACTTTTTTGTTAACCTTGGAATGAAATGATAAAAAGCATCAGGTGATGAATATCAAAGATAAAAGTGACACACACGGAAGAAGAGAAAAAGAGGTTCTTTACTTGCAGCTTTGTGTGGTCCCTCTCCTTCCTGAGCTGGTCCATAATGGAGTCCGTCTGCTGAACGACGATCTTCATCTTGTTGTACTCGTCCGTCATCTTCTCCATCTCCCTCACCGACTCCTCCAGACTTTTCTGCATCTGCTCGCTCTGTGTCTTCAGGTGCGCGTTTTCGTCCTCGGCTCTCTAATGGACACCAAATGGACAAAATGAGGCTTTCCTTCACCAGCGGTGAAAAATGCAGGCCATAAAAACACAGGTGAAGCCTTATAAATAAGGAGTGGCAGGTAAAGTATTTGAGGACAAAGCTGAACTTTGCAGCTTTTGGCAGTACACAATCACTCCTCCATCAGCACGGCCCTCGCCGCTCATATTTTTTTTTATGCCTTGATGTACAGTTGCCAGACGACGGTCTGTTTTGGACACGTGATGTATGAGACACGAGGGCGTCCAAGTACCTGAAGGTCCTCCAGGCACTGGTAGAGCTGTCGGTTGGCCGAGTTGAGCTTCCTCTGGGTCTCTGCGTTCTGGTCGGTGGAGGCGAGCGGCTCCTTCTGGTCCAGCTCGCTGCGATAGAAGTCTACATCCTGCTGGAGCTGCTCATTCTGTAGGAAGCAAAGACGTTCACCATGAAGGAACTCTTTTGTGATCTGTTGTTGTGCTTGGACTAGAGGCTGTTGGCCGGGTCAAAGATTATTGGAATATAAAAAGAATATGCAACCATTTGATGATCTATTTTAATATAAAGAAAACACATCTGACTCCAGCCTCCATATTTGGGGTTTTCTCGACCTGACTGGAAACTTATAACGGGAATTTTTGAGTATTTTCTGATATTTTGAAATCCAAATGAATCTATTAATCAACAAAGTTTGCTGAAGTATTTAGTAGTGGTTTTCTTTTATTTTCCTTAACATGAAAACCTTTTACTTTATGGCACGTACATCTGGAATATAGTTCAAATTGAACACAACTCTTGCTGTAAAGTACAATATTTGTCTTCTACAAACAGTACTCTAAATTCATGAACCTAGGTCTAGCAAGTATGTGCTAGTATCATGGTCACACCGTCCTTGCTGGTCTGCATGGCATCACATACATGAACGCACTGCATGAAGTGCAACCACGTCCCTACTGGCTCTGTTACACTCTCTTACCTTTTGTATAGCAAATAGCAAAATAGCAGTTGTGCAACAGTAATACATGTGCAATAGGTGACCACTTGTAAAGAGATTGTTAGAACGTATGCAAGATAAATTGGCTAACTTCTACCTTTATAAAACTACAATCTATGGAACTGATTGTGAAAGGCTAAAAGCTACTTCACGAGCTACATGTCTTACCTTCTTCCTAAGCTTTTTAATCTATGCCAGCAGAATGGAAAAGAGATTGACAGAAAGGATGAAGGGCGCGAAAGCTTTTCATGTGAGAAAATGGTGGGCGATGGTGGCGCATGGTCAAGGTTGGCCGTTTGAATTCTGGCTGCTCCATGTCGAAGTGTCCCCTTAGCAAGACACCCAACCCCTACTGGCTCGCCAGGCAAAAACGTAATGCATGGGTTATAATGCAAAGTCGCTTTGGATAAAAGCATCAGCTAAATGACATGTAATGTAAAAATGATGGCAGAGCGCATGCAACTCCATAAGCTTTGATTGATGCATAACTTCATTAAGAATGAAGTTATGCATCCTCAAGTTCAGCACTAGCTGGCACATACCTCTCTTTTCAGCTTCTTGGCTTCATCCTCGGCCTCCTCTGCTCGCACAACCAACTAGAAACACACAACAGAGAGGTTGCAGAAAGGCAGTTTGAATTCAACAACGTCAGTTGCACAACAGACACGTGGCGGTTCTATGCTCTAGTTTGTTCAAAAAGCCCAAATATGACACTATTAATGAACACAATCTACATTTGACAAAAATTCCCCTAACTAGCATGTACATTCCGAAGGCACAGCTGTCTAATGGGACACTATGTCAAGCTCATTAGTCAGATAATTATTGAACTACTAAGTTAATATGAGAAGGCCATCTGAGGACTGATTACTGACTGAATGGTCCTGTGCAATGCGTGGGAATTATGGGAACATACCTCCTCCTTGGTTTGCTTTTCCTTGCCCATTTCTTTCTGTAACTGGGTCAGCTCCTTCTCCGCCTGCTCCAGTTTGGCCTCGAGCTGCCGAATCTCATCTCTCAGAAAACGGGTGTCCCGCCCTTTGCCGGACTGCCGAGTGGTTTGGACCGGAAGGAGACAAACAAAAACACACAAAGAAACCCCACCAAGAAACCTCTTAGTCTCCAATCACCGCCACCATCTGTTCACAACTCTAATACATTCAGGCGGTTAACAAGTCCTTCTACAAGGATTCATTTCATCTTAGCCTGGTAAACTGCTCGAGTGCCGAGTCTGATGACATATAAACCTAAAGAAAATGAAATAATAATATAATAATACAAATTAAAGCTGCAAGCAGCGATGAACGGGCCTTCGCCTCTCCTTGCACGTCGGGGTGGCAGCGGTCGGCCGGACTCGCGGGTCAAAAAGAGACTAAAGAGACAAAATAAATCACTCTTGGGGCTGGCATTCAAACCTGAGTCTGGTTTCATGAACGGAATCCACCAACACTAGCCTATTGCCGAGCTGCAAAAGGCCTGCAAAAAGTTGACAAGTCACATCAGGAGTCTTAATAAATAGGTTGAGGCGATGTACAAAGTGCAAAACCGAAATAGAGGTGAAAAAAAAAAGATCTGCCGTGCTGGGAATCGAACCCAGATCTCCAGCGCCAGGGGCCGAGTGCTCTGCAGATGAGCTATCTGCTCTGATACAATGTAGTAATTCGAAACGTCCCTCAAATAGGATTGGTGACTCTCTTGCAAAATTACAGGGAATGTTCACACTAAAAAAATTATAGCTGACTTCCTTTTTGTTTTACAGCATAGTCGTCAGAGACTTTTGCTTCAGTGAGAAGAGCAGAGACAGTTTATGGAGATCGCAGAGTAAACGTGTTGGCGTCTCCACCAGTATGTGGCAGAAAACGAGTATTTAAACCATATATGTAATTATATTAAAGTGTCTGTTAGCTGCCCCGCTACCACAAGCGCCCCCCGTCAGCTGTTCACATTAACTCAGCATGTACCCAACCATATTCTCCTGTAAAAAAACTAAATATGACAAATGAAATCACTGCCCCTGCAAACTGAACAAATATTACATCCTGGATTCATTAAACACATTTTACGTAACATCAGGAGTCTTATTAAATAAGTTGTGGCGACTTACAAAGTGCAAAACCGAAATAGAGGTGAAAAAAAAAAGATCTGCCATGCTGGGAATCGAACCCAGATCTCCAGCGCCAGGGGCCGAGTGCTCTGCAGATGAGCTATCTGCTCTGATACAATGTAGTAATTCGAAACGTCCCTCAAATAGGATTGGTGACTCTCTTGCAAAATTACAGGGAATGTTCACACTAAAGAAATTATAACTGACTTCCTGTTTGTTTTAAAACATGGTCCCCAGAGACTTTATTTGAAGTCTCCCTTTAATACAATTGTTTAAAAAATCACCACAATTCTAGGTCAAACATGGTGCCGGCGCCGCTTTGTCGAAAACTTCCAGGGGGCGCAATGAAGGGAATTTTTAACTTTTGATCCAAAACTCTACATCAGGTCTGTAAAGGTCATCACCTAGGACACTCAGTGAGCTTTCCAAGAGTTTTGGAGTTTGCCAAGGCTCAGAAGATGTGCTCGAACTTTCATGCGAGGATGGTGTCGTCACAGCAACAAAGTTTGTCCAAAACTCACAATATTCACGGTGGCTTATCATCACAGTCTTAAGGCTTATATTCCCAGTTTTGAAGTGGATCAGATTAAAGGGCTAGGAAATGGACATCTGACTGTAGAAATTTTGCATTGACCTAGGCCAATAGGTGGCGCTATACATTTTCGAAAATCCTTTCATGGCAATACTTATAGGCCTACACAAGCATCATGAATCAAAATTTCTAGCCAGAAATATCAATGTTCCTTGGAGTTATACCATTTTACATTTTTGAGAAAAATCGTCAAAAATCGTCCAAACTGCACGCAAGCTCACGGCCAGGTAGTTTTATGAAAACTCTTGATTTTAATAACTTTTGACCCCAAGGGGGTCAGGATCAACTTTCCCGATTTTGAAATCGATCGGAGTTAAACTCTCGGAGGAGTTCGTTCGTTTGTAAAACCAAAATACGGTGGAAATTGCGAAAAAAAGGCCAAAATACAGTAAATCACCATAGCGCCCCCTAATGTTCGATTTTTTTTAAATTCTCAGGGGAAGTTCTAGGACCCAATGTGAACATGTCCTAAAGATTTGGTGGCGATAGGCCTTTTACTTTTAAAGTTATTAGTCTTTCCTTTTTAGGCCACACCCCCTACAACTTGATTGGTCCATCAATTAAAAACGCAATGAGATATCAACAAGCTTTTGATAACTTTTGATGGCATTGAGCCAATGATCATTTTGGTGAAGATTTCGTCAAAATCGGACCAAGCGTCTGGGAGGAGTTCGCAAAAACGTGTTTTTCACAAAATTCAAAATGGCGGCCATAAAACGGTAGGCGCATTTGCATACCATGATTGACTTTTTTGTAGAGCACATCCAAGAGCACCTGTGTGCAAAATTTCAAGTCAATCCGTAAAAGTGGACAAAAATGTCCCCAGAGGCAGCACTTTAGGGGGCGCTAGAGAGCACTTTTTTTCATCGCCAAATTGCGCGACCCCAAGAATATATAAATTTTTCGCACTTCTGAAGCGCACGCAAAAATTCAAGAGTTTTTGAACATGGCAAAGGCCCCAAAAGTGCGATTGAAGTGGTGAAATAATAAGAATAATAATAAGAAGAATTCTTGCAATTTCAATAGGGCTTTCGCCCGACTTTCAGTCGGCTCAGGCCCTAATAATCAATTTGAACCTAGACGCAATGGGCAGTTTGCCTGTGAGGAATTAGCAGTAATCTTCTTAGGTTGTGTCATAGAGTGGTCACAGCAACCAATCCCTTCGTGGCCATGGTTACACTCTGATTGGCTAAAGATTTTCCAGAAGTAAAACTAAAGATTCTCAGTTAAACAAATAATGCGTTTGTTCTGTTTTTTTGGACCGACATTCATTGCAGCGATAAAGGAAAAAACCTCAGTAGCACAGTGAGGAATGTCAGTTATGTGACAAACAGTATGAAAGTATGCAGACATAAACAAAAATATAGAGAACTGCTCAAATGCATTACCTTGAGCTCTTGTTCCAGCCTCGACACCTTGGCGACGAGTTCCTTTTCTACAGTGCAGAACATACAAGCAAGCATGTAAACCCTGCTCTTTCATAGCGAAACATGTGAAAGATTTGGACTGCCAAACTTTATCTTTACACTTACCAATTTTACCATGTTTTTCTCCAGCCTGATCAAGAATTGTGAAGCCAAAAGCAGCTTCTCTGTCTTTGATCTGACAGGGAGAGAAAGAGTTGTTATTTTAATCGCTATGTATCAAGCAGCCCATGCTAGAAACGTAATGAACATATAGTTGTTATGCTTATAAAGTAAAGAGTCCTTATATTTGAAAAACATTAAACATAGTAGTGGGGTTGTTAGATGTGGATGGGAGAATATAGCAATAATAGTACTGGGAACCTTCAACAGGGTCTGGAACAATCGGAGGACTTGAACAATGTTCTCTGGGGCTTGATCCTTCAACTCCCATTCTTCTGCCTTTGTGGTTTGAAGTAAAAAAAACAGTCATTTCATCTCAGAATAACACAGAACGAAGCAAAAATGCCTGCAGACAAAAGCAGTAGCTAAATTATGTATCTATTCTTTTTAAGTATACATTATATGTTCAGGGGGGGGGAGTATGCAGTCGTATTGCTACAGTACAAATAGCCAGGTTTTGACACTGACCACAGAAAGAGGGGGGCAGCCGAGTCAAAGCAAAACACTCCGCTAAATGCCTTCTGCTGACCAAGGCACTGAGCAAGGACGTGTGCTACCACACACAATAACATCGGATCAGCTGGACAGTAGCCTCTCCTAAACAGCAACATCACGACTGTGACGTCAATCGATTCACAACGTCATTAAGAAAACAGGGAAACGTTGGTGATTGGCCCAAACTAAACAGAAATGCAATTAAGGCTTGGAATGTTTGTCGACGTGGGCGTTAACAATTACCAAAACAAACATGGCGACGATCTCTTCCAACTGGGATTTGTCAAAATCGAGGAGGCTCGCCGGCTTAATCCTCGTCACTCGATCCCAATCCAGAGTAGCAGGCATCGTGGCTGCGGCGCGCTTGTAAATATCCAGGCAGGAATTGAGAAGAGATGTCGGTTGAGCTGAGAGGGAACTAGAGTCATCTAGCACGTTGAGGTTGACCAAGTTACGGCCACGCTCCTCAAAATAAGCATCACGTTTCTAGACTTTGCTTCTAAAGTTAAGCTAACGTGAGTTAACGTTAACTAGCGGGAGCTAACGTTAGCTGCATTTGTGATAACGCTGAGTAAACTTTACGCTAACGACATTAAGAGATCAATAACTCCGCTCGTGTTCATGATATAAGTTCGCAAGACGCTGTGGTTTATGGTAATTGCTTTAACCAAATGTATGAATTTTACATCGCTCAGTAAGATAACGTTACATTGAAATGTCCCAGTACCACATTTTCACGGGAGTTGAGACGGCGGTAAGAAGCCATCGTTGGGCTCCCGTGACGTGAAGCCGCGGCTGCCAGGTTACCGTGACAACACCAGCAGTGTGACCCGGCCAGCTAGCTAGTCAAGCTAGTCCACGGGCATAGAAAGCTAAGTACGACACGGCTGAGAGGACCCTCGCAGGCGTCTTAACCCAACTGTAAACTTAAACGGATGTAGCGTTACAAAAAGGTATTGGCAAGTCGTAACTATAAGAACTTTATATTGGTCGCAAGAACCCGCGTTTGTCTCAACGCACCTAGTCTGTGCGGCTAACGTTTCATTTGCGCGGTCACCTCTGCCCCGGAAGTGATAGTTATGACGCGTCCGAGCTAACGTTAGCTTTCTCAAGCGGAATGTCGCTATCTGAATCGATCACTTCGTAGGTGTGTAACTAATTGTTCGTCATTCAAAGTTTCTAATGCCACCTCTACTGTCACCGTTTGCCATTTTATAGACACGGTAGGTGAGGAATTCAGTAAAGACCTTAAACACATCTGCGCCCACCTTATCCGGCGCAAATCATTTTGTCAAAGGCAAGTTAGCATTAGCTAAGTGCTTTACCGCTAGCTAATGTTATGCTGCAACAGCCAGTATGCAATTGCAGGATTTTGAATGGTATTTGGGGCTTTTTGTACTTTTATATTGCCTCGGGCAAGTGATAGCAATGCGTTTTTTGTTCGTAAGTCCAGTGCCTGCCCTTAGATAGCTATTTCATCAGGATATAAGTTAATTCACTTGCTAAGCTGTTACCGTCCACCCTGCAATGCGTTTGCAGCCAGCTGTTACTGTGAAGTTAACTACCGGCTGCTATGTTTTCTTTCAGCATGTGGTCTAAAATGCCCACCCGTAGTTTTTCTTGTCGTGTAATTAATCTGCCAGATAATGGTCAGACTAGAATAAAAACATGCCAATCTATTTAACCGGGTGGCAGATACAAAGGGTCCTGGTAGTGAGCAAGTAAGACCACCACACATTTAAGCCACACTAACTGTCATTGAGTAATATGACATGGACGCTACAAAAGAACAGTAAAAACCAAATGGATTACTCGCTGCAACTTACTTGGTGTGTGTGTGTGTGTGTGTGTGTGGTCCTCTGAAAAGCTGCATCGTTATTATGATTGAATGGTTTCTTTAGAAACTCAAGTCGAATCAGGAAACCAATCCACCAAGTGTCTGCTCATTTGACTGCTTGTCAAATCCCTTGGTTTTCCTTCACAGTGATCAATGACGGCTTTGGTCAGCCATGTCTGTCGTCTCATGGAAGGAGATTTTACTTTTGACTGGACTGGTGGTGGGATGTTACTGGAACAGCGTGTCGTGCGGCTTTGTGTTTGACGATGTCTCCGCAATCCTCGACAACAAGGACCTACGGCCCTCAACCCCTCTGCGCAACCTGTTCCTCAATGACTTCTGGGGAACACCTATGGCGGAGGTAAGTCACGGTCCATGATACACCTTTGGCTTATCTGTATTGGCTAGTTTAAGGGGTGCTTAGTGAGCCGTTTTATTTAGGTTACTTCTGTTGAACTTGACATGATTTTAAATTGGCTGAGGTTGCTACCATGATAAAAAATAATTATCTGTTTGATCACATCACACAAACACTTTTGATGTCTGTCGAACCGTCGACTGATATCTTGTGAACGTTCGACTACAGGAGAGGAGCCACAAGTCTTACCGGCCGCTGACGGTACTCACCTTCCGACTGAACTACCTCTTCAGTGAGCTGACCGCAGCTTCCTACCATCTGCTCAACGTTGTGTTGCACGCCGTGGTGTGTGTGCTTTTCCTGCGTGTCGGCCGGCTGTTCCTGGACAAGACCTCCAGCTTGGTGGCGGCGTTGCTGTTTGCTGTGCACCCCATCCACACTGAAGCCGTGAGTATGCATTGTCTGCGTCGAGGCACACTGTTCATGTCATGTGTGTGAAATTCTGATACAAGGGTACTCATTACTTTTGGCTCCAAAGGAACATTTAAATCATTAAAACCTCTAGCTGATGTCAGTTTCACTTTTCAGTGCAGAAAAGCAAAAGTGACTGCGTTTAGTTGTTGAGCCGTGCTTGGATTTAGCCTCCTATATGTTTGAGTTGGACTCAAAACGTCACAAAATGCTTTGCTTTGTAGACAACACAGTTGTTAATTGTCCAGCTTGTATCACATATTTTACACTTGAAACAGCAACTTGTTTCTGATTAAAAATATTTTGAGGCTAAATCTTCAAACTGACTAATGAATGGTGATTACTTCTATTTTTATTGCAGTGTTTTGTTCATACAAAATAACATCTATTTGTAAGAAGGACTTTCCACAACACAAAAGCATGAAACACAACGTCTAAGACGGCTGTGTAAATACATGAAATTACGAACACACACAACAGTGACAATTGCTGTGCTAAATTGATTGTTGTTGTTTTTTGCTCATTTAAAACTTGTATAATCAC
This sequence comes from Pungitius pungitius, assembly GCF_949316345.1. NCBI lineage: Eukaryota > Metazoa > Chordata > Actinopteri > Perciformes > Gasterosteidae > Pungitius > Pungitius pungitius. The sequence goes on from NC_084905.1 coordinate 20,967,519, forward strand.
TTCAATGTTAAAATAACCATCGATGGATCAATTTAAAGTGTAAAGTAATTGGTTGTTATTTCTGGTTTTAAAAGACTGAGGTCTGTTGGTGTGACTCCTCGATTACCTCCAGTTCAGCGGGGGGTCATCATGCACGCTGTTTTCTAGGAAAGCGCATCTGATTCCTACAGTTCCAAGTAGGAAATACCAAAGTACTTCTCAAGAAGAAGTTACTCGCGTTCGAAATCAAAGCTCCTTTCCCACGTGCCCTAGTGGCGTGAGTTACGAGCACATCGAAGGCATCAAGCCTGTGCAGCGTTACTTCGTTTGACTTGACCCTTCAACCTGAGCAAACGGCTTAACTCAACATCCTGCAAAATGATCCTCCGATCACAGGCCCTCGCCTAAAGACTGTAAAACAACACAGATTCCTTCGTTAAGCATAAACCGACCAAAGACGAGTTGCAGAACAAGAGGGAGCCAACAGAACAGGTCAGAACTCCGCTCAGCTCCCAGGGACAGGGAAGGCAAACATGGTGCTGAATACACGGGGAGTGTTTAGGAAATCCCTCGTCTGCTGCTGTCAACTCAATGCCCCCCCCCCCCCCCCCCCCCACACACACACACACACACCCACCCCCACCCAACGTCCGCTTCACTGCTTCTGAACATTTATTAGCCATCTAATCGTACCCATTGTGGACTGTTTACTTGTGCTTTTCATCTCACTTTCCTGAAACTGTCATTTAAAGCCCTTCTGTTAACGCAGCAATTACCATCAGCCCTTTTCTTCTCACCACACATTGTTTTCTTCGGCTTTCTGGCCTTTTATATATTAAATCAGATGTTGGTATGTTAAGATTCTCCTTGATCCGGTCACCGTGAATGTTATCGGGACCATCGCGTTTGTTTGTCATCTGAACCGGAGCTCGTTCTCTTGTCAAGGGCCCGCCTGAGAAGCCCCTCGTCCCCAATTAGGGCCTGTAATACATCCTATTCAGCCCGGCGCAACTGATGACCAGACGGCCTCTGGCCGGAGGAGGAAAAACAAAGAGGACATTCTGCTTCTGGGGGCGCAGTGCTTCTGTTACACGGCGTGCACCGCTGCGCCAGTCTTCTTCCTGGTGTTCTCTTAATCTGCGCCGAGTCTCTCAGACGTCTTGAATGGAAACAATTTGCCTCACAAATGAGCCTTAAGAGTTGGTCCAGCGAATGGCCTTCACGTTATCGCCGTCTGGAATCTCCCTCTGAACGGATCATTTGTTTTTGAGTTGTGCTGCGAGCACTGAAGCTCTCTTCATGATAAGCGTCTACAAAGAGTCCCTGTGTGCCCCCATGTCTTTCTTAGTCGCTTTTTTTTAGGCTCTATCTTTTTGAATGGAGACTTCTTTTTTTTTTTTTCCTTCCTCCTCTAAAGAGTATCTTCCAATGCAACTCGTTTTGTGTTCCCCACAGTATGTCAACGCTCTAAGATGGCAGTACCAGGAAAGAGACGCACAAACAGACAATTAACAAACCAAATCTGTGGTTCTTTAGCTTTATATCCCAATCTATTTCCCTCTCACCTTCTTAATGACAAACCTTATCAAAGGAGCTAACGCTGTAGCGCGGCTGCCTGATGATAAAGTGTAGTTGCCTTTTCGCGCGGCGTTTCTTTCACATTGTTGCATCTACAGGCCACACCACTTACAGTGACACCCACTGGCTGTTGGTTTTAGACAAATGGGCCACGAGGGGATTAGTGTTTAGTATTTGTCTAATGGGTCGGTGTAAGCCCGGTTTGAATCCAGATGTGAATAGATGTCGCCCATCTGACTAGGTAGGCGTCTTTCTCAAGCAACGCACGCCTTTGATTGCGACGGAATTGAGGATGTTGTTCCTTCCACACGAGGGCAGTCATCATTTACACAAATAAAAGGCGTTAATGTCGGAGAGGCGGGTTTAAGGAGATGTATGTGCTTGTCCTCTGCTGAGAGGATTTACATGACTAGACCTGTTTTTGCAACTGGATTCAAGGCCTTGAACATGTGTAATGTCCTCAAAGCCATTAGAGCGCAACATTATCCTTATCTTTTCTAGAGCTTTATTGGAGTGTTTTTCCTTGGTGGTTGAACCCTGGAGAGAAATACCTGAACACCCGAGAGCTTGTGGCCATAAAAAAAAAAGAAAAAAAAGATAATGGGTCCTGACTGATGTTGAATGAAAGTGGGGTTTATATCAGTTTCCCTAAATCTCAGAGCAACTTTACAATAAACACGTGGAAGACGTTGGCTTGAGAGGAAACTGTCCGCCAATGAGAACAAAAACACACGGTAGTGCAAATAAAATACCTCCTTGTTTACAAGCAAACATTTGAGCAGTAAAAGACAGCCGCCAAGCTGCTCCACTCCAGCTATAAAACGTCTCACCCATCACATGTATTACAACAAATGGACTTTAAATGATCAAATCCGTGTTCTGGTTAGGAGAAGTGAAACCTGTCCTTCATCACCCCCCCCCCCCCACCCATGTCCTCAGGTCACAGGTGTCGTTGGCAGAGCAGAACTTCTCTCCTCAATCTTCCTCCTGGCTGCTTTCCTGTCTTACACCAAATCAACCGGTGCCGACCGCTCCATCGGTGAGTCCCTCGTGCTTCAATGAGCTCTCCACTATCTCGACCCCCCCCCCCCCCCCCCACGACTCCTCCTTTAGGACAGTCCATTCATTGAGGAGCCGTGGAAGTAGACAGTTACACGTTTGTGTGAATAAGGAGGCTGGTGGGGACAGTCGGGTCGGGGGGCGGCTCTTGGGGGGGGGGGGTCCGGGCCACTTTTCAGGATGGCATAGGGAAGCATTACCATCACAGTGTTACCCATAACCATGTCCACCGCATTACGGAACCCATTGTTCCCCCCCTCGGGTGGAGTTTTGTGGGTGTTTGGTAATTAGTCGGATGTTGTCCATGCACTGGAAGCTTTAACGCAGTAAGGGGGGGGGGGGGGGGGGGAGTTGTCATTAAAAACACCTGTTTGAATTAGTTTATGTAATTGTGCCCCAAAGGAAAACCTCTGTGCTGCCTCGGCGCCTTTTTAAGTTTGTTTCACCAACATGTGGTAACCATCTATAACGAAGGCCTTCCAACCATTTGATGGGTTCACATTATGTTGCTTTGATTCTGGCTTTGCTTAAATCTTAAAAGGACAAACGAACCAACAACAGAACCACAAAAAAAAACTGTAAGCTGTTGAAGTCCTGAAGTTTTGAACTACGGCAAAACCTGTTAGTGGTTCAGTGCGATACCAACATTGTTCAGGATGCTTTTTAGATTTGGCTATTAAATAATTTAAGTTAAACAATGACTTGTTGATTGTGTAGATTGTGTGGTGCCATTTCCTGCTGCTTATCTGCCGATAGCATGTCGGCAGATAAGCAGCATATCTTTTGATAACATGGAATGGACCCGGATGTGGTCTCACCATTTGTTCCTTCCATGGCGTGGCCCCTTTGTGCAGGTCGCTGTTTGGCCTCCCCTGACATGGCACATGTTTTGAGGCCAAATCTGGGAACAAATTGAAAGGCAGAACTCTTCATTTTTAATGAGCCTCACTGAGACTAGAAACTCTCCGTCCATTCAGGAAAATCTCATTAGGTTACAAAGTCACGTTTTTGAACAAGATGTTTCCCTCGGATGGACGACTTGAATAAATGTCACTGGGGACAAGGGGAAAATCCTTAGAACACTACTAAGGAAAATCCAACGTGATGTTTAACTTTCCCTCCCTCAGTCTGGGCCCCCATCACGCTGACGGTGGCCCTCGTGGCGGCAGCAACGCTTTGTAAGGAGCAGGGAATCACCGTCATCGGCATCTGCTGTGTCCACGAGGTGTTCGTCGCTCAGGGGGTAAGGCTCCGCCTCTAACCTGGCCACACCTGGAACATCAAGCATTCAGCGCTAATTTAACGTTTGTGATAACGCGCCATGGTTCACGGCCGATTAGGTATTAAAACCAAACAAACCCAAATCATTCTAAAGGGCCTTTTCTCTCCCCTACGACCCGCCCCCCTCATGGAAGGGTTAGGGTCACATGAATTGAACAGAAGGGGGGTTTAAACCAGTCATAGTGTGTCTAATATATAAGTAATAAATATCCCTCATGCTAATAAGCTCCACGCAGACATTCAGCCCAACCCTGCTGCTCTAAATACCCCCCATTAACGCTTCAGCTTGCAGGACTCGCGGCGTATGAATGCAGATTCTTTAGATTGAGGGCTTCGCGGGTTGAGCGAGAGCGCAGTGCACAAATCATTTTTAATCATTCTGGGGAGAAAAGTGGAACGATGTGTTAAATATGACTTTCACCGGCTCTGGCGGTTAGTCGCAGACCGAAATAGATTTGAAAATGATTAACAACAAAAACCCCAAAGGAACGCCATTTGATGGATGAAATGGAACTTCACTGTGAATCTGGTGTGAACCCCGTACGCCACATGTGGCGTTGACCCTTCACCTCCCTGTGTGTTTCTTCTGCTGCTGCTCCCTCAGTTCACCCTGCCCATGCTGCTGGACACGCTGCGGCGCTTCCTGCAGGGCAAAGGCGGTTTCCCGTATGCCGTCCTGCAAACTCTACTGAAGCTCATTGTCCTGGTCATCAGCACCCTGCTGCTCGTCATCGTCAGGGTGCAGGTCATCCAGTCCCAGCTTCCAGTCTTCACCAGGTAAAACGCCTTCATTTGCATTTCGCTCTAAAAAGAAAAGAAAAAAAGCAGTTAAAAAGCCACTGCTGGCAGTCTGTGCTGCCTTTAGGTTTATTCGACTGGTGGATTAAACCTAAAGCATAACGTTGACACTCAATTCCAATATTAGTAAGGTAAATCTTTGTGTATGGCTCATTTAAAAAAAAAAAAAAAAAAGAGAGGAAAAAAAAGTGTCGCTGTGCAGCTGCTGTGTTCCATCTGCACAAAAGGAAAAGACATTAGTGGATAATAAAGGGCAGTGGAGTCGTGATCCGCATGTTAATTCAGATTACATAAACACATTATACTGGAAATACTCGGTTACGATTGTGCAAACTGTTGCATAATGTCTCATTTGATCAAAGTCGTCCTTTCTTGGCCTCTGACATCCTGCTGCTGAGGGATGTTATTTACAGGCCTGTCGTTCTTTCTTGTGGTTCTGCGGTCGGGTTCAGAGATCGGCTGCAGGCGGTTTCGCACTACATCCGAGGATGTAAAGCAGTGAGGCTCCCCTGCAAGACTTAACCCACTGCGCAGTACTCTAGTATGTTAATATGCTGAATTAAGTGCACAGAGCACAATTACATAATCATATTGCATTACTGGTGTTTTCATCCACTAGTTGCTGCCACCAATCTGCCATGTCCTTTTAATTTTCTTATTATTTTAGTTCATGTGCCTCCTATTACGCATTTCTGTCCTCTGCTGCAACATCAGAATTGTCCCGTTGTGGATCATAATGTATCTGACTCTCAGTGAATGATGTGAGCAAATGTCATTTGACTCATCGGATTAAGACTATTGTGCAACGGTCTGTACTCCACTTAGACATTCAGCCCGATGGCATTTGATAGCAAAGATAAAATTCCAGACTATTAGCCGAGGTCGGCTAATCCTCCAGCCGCCATCCCAGAGACGTCTCCGGATTGTCTGGGAGAATTTCTGCGTCCGAGTCATAACAATATGCCGATCTAGATTACCGCCATCCCAGTTGGGATTATTTGTGATAGAAGGGTTTGGACCACCTGCTTTACCCGAGAGGCTGAGATACAAACACGTGCCGGAGGGGATGGATGAAGCCTGACTCTGATGTTCACGTCTCCTGGCACTTGTTTCCACAAAACCTGTTCCTGGTGACTGCAGGGTGGACAGCCTAAATTTTAGAGTGCCTTCTTTCCGTCATCAAAGGCTTCCAGTGTCTTCACCAGATGTTACACATTTCTACATCCTTCATAGCTTTTACTTCAGCGGGGGGATCAAAGGACGGCGGGGCTGGCCGATTGGATCGCACGCTGGGGGAGTAAAGCAAAAACGGCCAGAAAAGTCACGCAGACTTTGACACTAATGTTACAAAACGAGAGGCCGAGATGGTCCTCATTGGTCCCAATTGTTCAGGATTGCAGCACCAAACGTTATACATTTTCAATTCAAATTGTCAACATCTGCATAGTGCACTCTGAAGGGATTTTTTAGACCGATGCAGATTAGACTGATAGTCTGATAGATGATCGTTCCTTCCTTCAGCCGTCTCTGCTTTTCCTCGTCATAAACAGAACGCCATGTTTTTATATCCTCCCTGCTTCAGTGCTCGGGTGAACTATTCTTCTCCGTCCTCCCTGTAGATTTGATAACCCGGCAGCCGTCAGCCACACTCCCACCAGGCAGCTGACTTTCAACTACCTGCTGCCGGTGAATGCGTGGCTGCTGCTGAACCCGTCGGAGCTCTGCTGCGACTGGACTATGGGCACCATCCCTCTGGTGGAGTCCCTCCTGGACCTGCGTAACCTGGCCACCCTGGTGTTCTACGCCTCTCTGGGCCTGCTGGCTTACCACAGCTTGCGCTACCGACACAGCTCGGCCAGGACCGTCATCATGGTGAGCGATCTTCGACCCGCTTGTGCGTCACTTATGGAGGAGGCTTTTCTCTGCCGCTTCAGCCACAGCCTCCTCAGAAAGAAACGGCTTTTTAAAACCCCTCAAAATGGGGCCTGGCGACCACCGGCTGTGGATTGAACCAACTTTCGATTCATGGTATTGGAAAGATCCTCCTAGTTTCCCCTCAGCTGAGAGTACAGTGAATATAGAACAGAACTCTGATAATATTGCCATCTGAAAGGCCTATGGATCACAATAACGCCCTCGGGTAGTTAAGGGGCCAAAGTATTTGGTTAAAGTGAGGATGACTGAACTCAAATGATGTAAGCTGCACTTACAGATGTTCCTCATGTCCACAGCCGCCATTTCTCCAGAAACGGGACTAGGCTTTGCTTCTTTGTTGAATGTGGGCTGAGAGCATTTCTGTCGAAATGATCCATTAGATGCCGGACTCGAGTCTGCGCTTTAGTGTCCTTTGTTGGGGCTCGTCTTTGATCTTCACAGTGTGCTTTTTATGGACAATGCGACGGCACATGACGTCACCGAATTTCTGCCAGACAAAATACAGATTGCAGAACACTAGCTGTGCTGTCAACAAATATTTTGTATTGTATTATTACATGAATAAAATAGACTCGATAGGCTTCATGCACTGGTTTGATTATTTGCCGTTTCATGTTATTCATTTACTTACATTAGCCGGATCCGTCTGTCATGAAGTGAGTTAAAAATAATTAGGCTTCTCATTAGTAAACGTGCACCTTGTGGAGCACGGAAACGAGTCAGCGTCCCGTGGCTCTCGTCAGGATCAGTGACGGCTGCACTTTACAACCGGGGAACAGAAATTAGCACAAAATACACATAATTATGACCTTGGAGTGTTTATTCTGGTTCGCTAGGAGCATTTGAAATAATTATAACACATCATCCTACTTGGTTCTATTGATGTAGCTCTAAATACTTTCAAAGAACAGTTCCCATTAAGAAAAGCCTGGTCTAAAGAGCCTCCTTCTACCTGTTGGAGGGGGGAGGGGGGGAGGGGGGGGGGCAATAACCTATGGAGTCAGATCTCTTCCTGCCATCGGCTCATATCACACATGCAGAGACGAGTAGATTTCTTGCGTGGGCGGTGAACCTGATCCCGAGGATGAAAGAAAGATGATCCCCTTTTTAATAAGTTTAAAAAGCTTGTGGTTTCCCAAAGAAACATCAGGCATTGTGAGAAATCATAAAAGTCCCACGAAGTCTCATTTGAGATCCTGGGAACAGATGGTTTTAGGCACTTACGATGTGCACAAATCTCTCATAGTCTCCAATGAATTATGTCTATTAAGCATCCCCTTAATTGGCCCATTGTTTCAGCCGCGGTAGAATAACCGCCTGCATGTTCGGCCCGGCATTGAAACAAGGCGACTGGTGTGGTTTCCCTCCCGCAGGCCCTGTCTCTGATGGTCCTGCCTTTCATCCCCGCCTCCAACCTCTTCTTCCCGGTGGGCTTCGTGGTGGCGGAGAGGGTCCTCTACGTGCCCAGCATGGGCTTCTGTGTCCTCGTCGCACATGGATTCCGGATCGTTTCGCACAAAGGGTGAGCGTTTGTTCCCATGCCCGGGAACCGAATAACTGCGTGAGCCGCCTGTCGTGCAAAAAGAACCGGGCTTTGTCAAATGTATTCGTTTAAATTAAAGAACACGGTGCTCGCTGGTGCTGAATTCATCGGGCTCCATGAAGTCCTGGTGAGACTTTCTTCTTTTCTTGTCTTTGCAGACACTTGAAGAAGATTTCCTGGTTGGTAATCGGTGTGCTTTTGACTACACACGCAGTGAAGACTTTCAAAAGAAACTGGGACTGGGAGTCAGAATATACTCTGTTCACCTCCGCCCTGAAGGTAAGCGAGGAAGACCTCTGCCACACGCGGTCACAGGAACCTGGTGGAATGAAACCAGCTCATTGTGGCGTTTCTTAAACCGTCCGCCGATTGCAGGTCAACAAGAACAACGCCAAGTTGTGGAATAACGTCGGCCACGCTCTGGAGAACCAGAACGACTATGCCAAGGCGCTGCAGTATTTCCTCCAGGCCACCCGCGTCCAGCCCGGTGAGAAGACGCCCATTTGTCACTCGTTGACATTTTTTGCCATCGCAAATGTGCTGGGACTCGTTTGAATGGCTGCTCATCAATGTGACATGCCTCATCGCGTCCTGCGTGCGGATCCTGATCTTTTCAATTTGACAAATGTTACACAACCGTATCTTTAGTTGATCAAATGTGATGCCAGTTCTGCCAAGAAAAAACGATGGGTAAGAGAGAAAAACATCCTTCAACCCGTTGCTCTGAGAACTCGTGACTACGCGAGTTCACTCAACTCGTGCTTCATTCGAGTAGAGTGTGCAGTGACAGTGGGTCAGTTAGTACTTTGTTGTTGGGAAGCCTGTGGTCAGCTGAGACTCTTTCTGCTGCTTCACCACGCAACAGTGTTTCCCCGAGATAAACAACCCTCTGAGGATTTCCTGCTCTGCCCCCTCGACTCCACTGGCCCCTCTCAGCGCCTCCCTTTTCCTGCTGCTTTCCAGAAGGATTTATAGAGTTATTTTTAAATACACCATCAAAGGTTTGTTTCTAATTGTGTAAACAGAACGCCGGTTGAGCTTATTTATGTCAAAGCAAAGCAAGGGGGGAGAAACCCAGGGATGGGTGAGGAATAAATGCATTTAAGAAGTCATTTATGTCTCAGCCTTTAGTGGATATTTGTGTCTTATAAACAATACCGTGTTTCCACAGATGACATTGGAGCCCACATGAATGTTGGGAGAACCTACAAGAACTTGAACAAGTCCAAAGAGGCAGAAGATGCCTACCTGGTGGCTAAGTCCCTGATGCCTCAGGTACGTCATCGTGTGACCCACTGATCCCCCTTCATTCATCCGTCTTTCTGCCTTTCGATGACCTCGCTGTGAACTAGAGGCTTTTAAGCAAAACACATTCAGTGTCAAAACTATGTGGCGCAGCCAAGATTAAACATCTTCAAAGGATTGGTTTATTCGCTGCATGTGAGATGAAACTCCATAGCATGCTGGTGGCTTTGTGATTGTTTGTGATCTACAGGTACGATCTGCCACCTCGGTTTCATTGTTTTCCATTTAACCCTCATAAAATAAGCGGTTGTTGATCGCTCGCCAGGTGATTCCTGGGAAGAAGTACGCAACGCGCGTGGCGCCGAACCATCTCAATGTTTACATCAACCTGGCCAATCTGATCCGGGCCAACGAGTCGAGGCTGGAGGAGGCCGACCAGCTCTACCGACAAGCCATCAGCATGAGGCCGGACTTCAAACAGGCCTACATCAGCAGGCAAGGCTTTGAACTCTGCGTCTGGGAGGGGTCCATCTCTGAGGAACTCAATCCTACACACCTTCTACCGGCGTTCCACTCATTTAAATCACTGTAAACGAGCCACAGACCTTTACAGCTCCGCTAGTAGTTCTATGGAAGGGACCTTATCGTTCATCTTAAGCAGGTTGATTCTCAGTAAACCCTGTCAGACTTGCCCTTACTAGTTTAATTTGGCCCCTCCCACTGAACCAACAGTTCATTGATATCTACTTGGAGACTCTATGTACTTTAAGATCACGGGAAGTCTACAGTGCTGTTGAAGGTGCAGCTGTTGTAGCTGTTTACCCAAGCTGCCGCATTATTCGTCACAACCGAAAGTCACTTACAGTTCAATTTGAAAAATCAAATCTCAGATTTGTCTTAGAAAATGGTCACATTCTTTGGAATGTCTAAATTCTTCTTTGCTCTTTGCAGTATTGATTGATTATATGTAAATGTGGTTATAATTTTATGTCTATATATATATATATATATATATATATATATGTGTCACATGATCGTGTGATAATGGCCGCTCTTGAATTCAATCTGCGTCAGAGGGGAGCTGCTCCTAAAGATGAACAAGCTCACGGAAGCCCGCGACGCCTACCTGCGGGCGCTGGAGCTGGACCGCACCAACGCCGACCTGTGGTACAACCTGGCCATCGTCAACATCGAGATGAAGGACCCCCCCGAGGCCCTGAGGAACTTCAACCACGCCCTGGAGCTCAACCCGCGCCACAAGCTGGCGCTCTTCAACTCGGCGCTTCTCATGCAGGAGTCTGGTGAGCCACGCCGGGTTTGGTTTTCAATATGAGCCGTGCTGCGGGGAAGGGGCGGCACTTTTCAAAGGGCCATTTGAGAGTTCAGGGTGTAACCGCGTTCCGGAAGGTTTGGCACTTGAGTTCATGGCCAACCTTCTGTCAGGTGGCCATGTGGCATCCAAGGCAATAATAAAAATAATGCATTGATATCTGCAGCAGGTTGGACTGGCTGCAGCTGTTTGGCTTCTCCACCCTCCGCATGTCTCCTTGTGGCGTTCATTTCGCTCTTTATTGCGAGCACGTTCCTGCTGCAGCTTGATCTAGTGTGAAAAATCCACTGTGTGTATATAATTATGAAGAGTACTTTGTCAATCATCAACATCAAGGATTAAAATCTGCTTACTCTTACGCAGAGTACTAAATCCTCCGGGAGGGAGTCATTAAGCCAGCGATAGTTCATGTTGACACGGCGTGTTTTCCTTTTGCTGCGCACTCCCCTCGCGGTTCACAGTGACCGCTCGACCTTTTGATACCTTGTCAACGCGGGCGGGAGGTTGTTCATTGCGACTCTGATCAATTAGGGGTTTCTAACAATGTGGTTGCAGCACAATGAAGTGATGTTTACTCGGTGGTTTAAAAGATTAGTATAGTGTTACGCAACGTGCTCCATGTAAGCCCGTATGCGTCTCCTCTGTTGTGCACATTTCGTGGCTCTTAAAAGCATTTGTCACATACTCTGAAACATTCTCTGGATCTGCAGTTTTCTTTGTTTTTTTTGGGTTGGTTTTTTTTTGCAGATCCTGAGATGAGAGATTATTTCTTTGGGGGGGGGGGGGGCACACATAACATAAACATCTCAAGTGATACGATTGTTTTATATTGTTCACGAGTTATCTGGTTGTTCTATATGTGTAGTCCATTGTTAATGCCTCACTTTTTCCCTTAGATAACAAAGTTCAACAGAAGGGTCACGTGACCAATAAATGCAGCCTGACGGTTTGTCGAAAGATCCCAAAAAAGACTTTTCGGCAGATGAAAACCGGGGTTAAGTACATTCCGCTTTAATTGACGTTAAATCCAGTCTTTCCTTTTGGCGGCAGGCGACCCGAAGTTCTGGCCCGAGGCCAACCGCCGCTTCCTGATCTACGTGGAGGAGGAGCCCGGCGACGCCAACGGCTACTTCAACCTGGGCATGCTGGCCATGGACGCCAGCGAGAACGCGGCGGCCGAGCGCTGGATGCGGCGGGCCATCGCCCTGCAGGCGGGCTTCCGCAGCGCCCTGTTCAACCTGGCGCTGCTCTACTCGCAGTCCAAGCGCGAGTCGGACGCGCTGCCGGCGCTGGACGAGCTGCTGCGACACCACCCGGAGCACGTCAAGGGCCTGATCCTCAAGGGGGACATCCTCATGAACCACAAGAAGGACACGCGCGGCGCCAAGGCCTGCTTCGAGCGCATCGTGCGCATGGACCCCACCAACGTGCAGGGCAAGCACAACCTGTGCGTGGTGTACTTCGAGGAGCGCGACCTGCCGCGCGCCGCCGCCTGCCTGGAGGAGACGCTGGCGATGGCGCCCAACGAGGAGTACGTGCGCCGCCACCTGAGCATCGTGCGCGGCAAAATGGCCGCCATGAGCGCGGCGGGCGAACCGCTGGCGTCCGGAGGGGGCGGAGCCGGCGGCAAGGAGGAGGAGGAGGAGGAAGCGCCGGGGAGGGTGGCCGGGGTTGCGGAGGAAGGGAGGGGCGAGAAGAATGTGCGGACATCCTCGGCGGAAAGCCTGGGCGGCGTGGAGCAGCCTAAGAGCACAGAGGAGGTGAGCGACATAGAGAAGAAGAGGGCCGCCGCCCTCAGGAGGCTGGAGGAGATCGAACGCATACTGAGTGGAGACTGACTTCACTGCTTTCATACAGCTGCACATCAAAAACATTTCAGACTTCTTATTGATTTATTGGCTGCAGAGCAGAAGCATCACGTCATTTGACACCAATCATCTAAAACAAAGGGACAGTTTTGAAAACACTTACTAACAATAAGCACAAAGGCCGTTTTGGTGATTTTCCATTTAAAGCATCCGACGGGTTTTCCCACATCGCAGAGCTCCAGTAGAAATATATTTGTTTTTCTTTATGTAGTCATTGTTTATCACTGGATTTTTCTTTCCACTCACTCCTTTTGTGTTATTTAACAAACAAACAAAAGAAAAACAGATGGACAGATGAATGGGGGGGGGGGGGGGGGGGACAATTAAAGGAAATTCCACAGAGTGATTTCTGCACAGTGCGAGCCTCAAAATAAGCCTCCACACTACGTCACCTCCAGGCTCGCATTCCGTTGCATCTTCTAATCTTTATTGATCTCATGCGGGCATTTCCTGCAGACTCTTCTATAGACTCCCCCGCCCCCCCCCCCCCCCCTCAGTAATAGTGTTGCTAAAATAAATACTCCACCCACACACTGCTCCGCCCGGAGGCTCCGCCCATTTAATCGGTCAACAGTGACGCACGCTCATCTCCCACGTCGGGCTTCATCATGTGTTCCTTCAACTTTACGTTGTGTGGGGGGGGCTTTTCACGGCACATTTGCTGGAAACAGATCTTTCCATTCATCCGGCTCCACGGCGGCGATGTCGCACGATAAAAGAGCACCGCAGCGTTTTCCTCTTTGCGTTTACTTTGTCTCCCGTTCTTCTTCCCGCCGTGATGTTCGACTGGAGACCTCCTGGAGAGGCACATAGCTGACCAACAACCCCCCCCACACACACACCCTCCCTCCCTCCCTCCCTCTCCTCACTGCACAAATCATTTCCAGCACACGAGCCCCGGTGGTCGTGAGGCCGACTCTCCGCCAGAAAGTCCAATCAATCACGCCCGCTGCGAAGCAAATGGAGTTCAGGCCGCGGCTCCTCGAGGGACGGCGTGCGCCGGGACGTTGCCGCTCCGCTGCCTCGCAGTGCAATAAAACTCTTCTGGGCCATAGTTGAAGGTCGTAGGTCGGCCCGAGCCCTGCTACGCATCCTGACGCTCTGTGTGCATATATCTACGCCGTTATTTATTATCTTTACATGCGTTTCAAATGCTGTTTATTTTGTTATCGGTCATGTGTTCTGTCACTTGTAAACAGTAATAACCAACAGATCCTCGTCAGTGTTCCACATGTACGACAAGTGACTAAAGTGTGCCCTTTCACGAGGAAACATCCTGATTTACCTCATTTTGTGTGGCTGATCTTTCTGCTATGGCCCGGTGGGGGTGGTGTTGGTCGTTTTGGTTAATAAATAAAGTGAGATGACGACTCGTTGCCTCTTGTTCTACTGTGTCGGTCTGCTGCAGGATAGTGTGGTGCGTTTGGGATGGACCAACATCTGGCTCTCCTACCAAAATGTACCAAGAAGAACAACAACAACAGCAGAGGCCCAGCAGCGATACTTAAAAGCTACCTACTCAGGTAGGACTGAGGGGTGGTCTCCTCTGACAATTAGGGCAACTACAGCTAATCACAGCCCGGAGCTGAAGCATCACTCAGATTTAATGAACCCATCCGTCCCAAAGAAAAACAACCAAAACGACTGTGATGCTCCCAAAGCTGCTCGGGGTTAAGAATCAGGCCTGCATAGAGAAAACGTTCTGCCTGGGGGGGTTCACCTCTCAGAGGCTTTGGTTATCGGAAACTGCCCCATGCTGTGAGTATTCCCCCCCCCCCCCCCCCCCCCCCACACACACACACATACGGTCACATCAGCGAGTGAGGCGTACTGCAGCTATAATTTATAACATCAGCTGGATCTGGATGAATGAATGAGTAGGGGTCTGATGGGGGGGGGGGGGGGGATCTGTCTCTACTGGGCATTTAAAATGATTTAAGGGTTGTTTGGATCAACAAACATTCCCACATTACTGTCTGTTTACAACTGTATCACATCATGTTCCATTCAACATTCTTATGTTTTTATGTCCCGTCCTAATCACATCCATAACTTTGGTTACTGAAAGGCTCAAGAGTTCCTTATTCGAATTGTGACATTCCTAATTCATCAAAACATTTAAATAGTTCAAGACCTCCCTTTCATGTAAACTAATACTGCTCATGGCTCTCTTCCTGGAGAGCACATGAGGGAGGCTCCTTCTGGAGATGTCCGGTCTCCGCTCTGAGCCCGTTTGCCGTGGACCTGCTGAAGCGGCTTTCCAGGTTGGTCCCAGAAGGCCGTCGGCCGGCGCTGAGGGTCACGGCTCCGTCTGGCCCGCGCTAGTGGGGATTATTCCCTTTAAGGAGCAGGCTTTGTGCTGCGGGGCGTTGTTCCCGTCCAGGAAATGGCCATCTGCAAACTTTGCGCGCAGTGAGGAAGCACACAATTAACCTGCGAGTGTCCTCGTGTCCAACGCGTCAAGTCATGGTCCCGCTTTCAGGTCCCGCTGCTTAGGAATAGTTTGGTGTTTATCGACCACGGGAATAAGAGGCTTAAGTCGCTCACTTAGACAACAGCCAAAAGATCTACCAGATGGCAGGAGGCTCTGATGTGACCTCCGGTGTATAATTAGTTATTTACCAAATAAACACACAAGGTGACATGGAGAAGAAACATCTCAACGAAGGAAGTATACAGGCCTGTGCCTCTTAAATGAAATGCGACCCTTTTAATAGCTGGTGGTTGCAGCTGGGCCCGCTTTGAGTTATTAGTGCGCTGCATTGCTGTGAAACGTGCAATAAAGAATATCTGAGGGAGGGGCGGGGGAGGGGGGGAATCTATTAAAAAATAAAGAGTGAAAATGCAAAAACCAGTTACCGGAGCCAAAAATAGGAATTACTGGCCCACACATCTCTTCACACTCTCACAGAGTGATTTACCTCCTCAGCCTCCCCGGGGGTCAAGGGGTCGCGCTGCCGCTGGTTGGTCGTGTGTCTGCTGGAGGTCTGGCGCTCCGTTTTCCCAGCCACCATCAAACAGTAGTTTGCTTTGTGTGGCGTCCATTTGCCCGGCACCTTTGACCTCGACGAGGCGCGCGGCAAACAGGGCAGGTAAGCACGAGCGAGGGGCGACAGATCTTTCGAGTGTCAGTGAGGTCTTTTAAGTTCCCCGCGCACACATGACCTCTGACCCCCGGGGCCCTCTGAAGCCGGGTTTGCCACCTGGGTGCTTGGCTCCGTCTGACCCGAGGTGGCAAAGCTCACGCGGCGCCGTGAAGCCGCAGGACGCAGAGGTCTCAAGCATTAATGGTGCTTTAATTCATTCATTCACTACATTTCTATTTGTTTTTTTTGTATGTTTTCATTTAAATGTGTTATGGTTTACAATTAGGGCCGGGACTTTAGCGCGTTAATTTCGATTAATTAATTACAAAGCCTCTAATTAATTAGCTTAATATTTTTAATCGAGTCCCGGCCCTATTTACAATTTAACAATTCGTTAACAACAAAAACTGCACTGTTTCCCACAATGGTTATCGTTTTACTTTTTATTAATAGAAAACATAACAAACAGCGGCTTTGTTTAGCGAGAAAAGACCTCAAAGAAAAGGAGGAATGGATGGTTTTGGCAATTTACAGTTCTGGTTCAACGAAAGCATTTCAAAGACCTCGTGAGCGGAACCGAGCTGAAACATACATGTTCTTGGATTGGCTGCCTGAGGACGCTTCAACAGGACAGATCCAGCCTCAGTGCATATATACTACTGGTATCCATGGCAACACGTCACTTTATGACAAGTTAACTTGAATGAACACTTTGAAATATAAATGAAGTGGAGACTTGTATCTCTACATATAAAATATACACATTGTTATTTCTAAAATCTAATTCCTCCTTTTCTATATAAATGAAGAGTACAACATTTCAGAAACACACATAGCTCATTGAAACTAGCCGCACAAAATAACTCATCTGTGAAACAGTTCAAACATGTACATGAAGTTCCTGTCTCCACAGCAACATGTTTCTGCTGCATGAGGAAATAATCACAAACGAATCCAATCGCACAAACACATACAGCAACAAATTAAATGAAGAGATCATCGTCACATAAAAAAATGCACATTGAGTTAAAACACATGAGTGGCCTTTTAATTCACAACACAGGAACAGACAAACAAAACGAGTGAGTTATTGCACCGACTTACTGTTGCAACCATTTCCCTCACATGTAGTGCTCACTTTCATTGTGAGAGCGCCGAGAAGCGTAAGGGACTCGCAGTCACTGTGGAACCACATGGTTTTCGACTTTCGGGGCCTTCGGCGCTTTGATGGGTGGATCCTTGGCGGGTTCAGTGGGTGTTCTGTGATCTTCTTCCCACAGTGTCAACCCGACACTGAGCTGCTGGAGCTGCACACCTGTTAACAATGCAGCTTCTCACATCCTGCACCAGACGTCGAGAGAGGAATCTGTTCCCACTAGAAGGCGATCATGTGGAGACTCCTTCTGTTCTTACTCAACCGTTGCTCAGCAGGATCTCCTCCTCCTCCTCCTCCTCTTCCTCTCATTTAAATGCTCAGTGCCTTTCAACCATCCAACCGCGTTTCGGTCTCCATGTGCAAAGAGTTACTTTTGGTTCCAAACACTTCATGCGTAATTAAACCCATTTGTTTAGAGGACAATTTGAAGCACAAAAGGCAATTTGCTTAAATAGTCCTCTCAACCAACTCCACCGGTCAAACTCGCCATCAATCAAATCAAAATGTTTTTGTCCGGAGGTAAGACCGTGAATAAAAGCGGTGAGATCTGTTGAGAAGAAGAAATGTAAAATCCCAATAAACAGACTCAACCACTGACTTGTTGACTCACATTATCAAATTTAGTCGGATCCTGACAGCAAACCCCTTCTCATCTTAGAACAGTTTTCAGGGTGAGAACAAAAAAGGTAGAACAAACCAAAAGTTGCTGAAATTTAGTGGCATTTAGTGGCTGGAATCAACGAGAACTTGTTTCCTTCACATGCCATTCATGGGGAGTATAGACATAAAGAAGTTGGTCTTTTTTTGTTAATCCCCCAAGAAAAACAAAGTGAATTTGACCTTTAATGCATGATTTAAAGGTTTTTGACATCTCTGGGTGTGATAAAAGACTGTTTTAGGGGACCACATTCATTTAGCTCCAACAGGAGAGCTCCTTCCTCAAGGTTCTCCGGCAGGGCAGAGGAGCAGGAAGAGACTCACTTCCACAAGCCCTCTAGCATTGGAAGGAACAGGGGGGGAAAGTTCATGTTACTTCTGAAAGACGAACCCGTGTCCGATAATGTAACACAGCTCCACAACAAAATGGACTGAAAATACAATAACAAGGTTCGTACGGTCATGGAAAACTTGGAAAAGTCATGGAATTTTGAAATGGTCATTTCCAGGCCTGGAAAAGTCATGGAAAAAGTTATAGAAATCCATTGGTCAAATGTGCATGAACCCTGAGAATAGAAAAGACAGCATTCTGCTCTCTGAAGCCACTGTCAGTCTTTGTCAAAGTCTTCTTAACCGTACTAACGGCCACATTTAATTCAAGATAATTCACCGCATAGTTTTGTTTTCTCACACTGAGAATATCGGATTCTCAGTGAATATCCCTCTTTGGTCTCGGTGTCGTGTTTTGAACGTTTTTGCTTGAAGCGTTCCTTCGGGTGCAATCAGTTCCAGTGACAGCCGTTCACAGTGTGGTATGAAGATTATCCTGTTTACGTCGTTACAGACGTTGTTTCTGGGAGCCTCACTGCTGAACCGCTGAACCCTAAAGGATCCTCCACTCTTCTGGGTCAGGCCAATCTCTTGACTTGGATATCTAAGCATCAGCACGAACCGATAGCACGATAGCACGACCGTGCTTGTTGGGTGGAAGAGAAACTTTAACCTCTAACTTCTACTAGCTCAGTGACCAGTCGCCAGGAAAGGAAGTTGGCATTTTGCATTTCTACAAACTGTAGTCGATGTTTATTGAACAAACAATGTCAGCGTGGAGCAACGTCTCATGGAGCAACGTCTCATGGAACAACGTCTCATGGAGCAACGTCTCATGGAGCAACGTCTCATGGAGCAACGTCTCATGGAGCAACGTCTCATGGAGCAACATCCCCAGTTATTGGAAGGAGAGCGTCAGAAAAATGATGTGGTGGAAAAACAGCAAAACTAAATCACAACATCCAGTAGAATTATCTTTGAGAAACAGCCACTGGGTCTCAATGTCATGTTCCATCACACACTGGTTACTTCTGTCCACTTTCCAACAGCTTTTTGAGGATGGGTTTGTGCTTTTAGATTATTTTTTATTTCATATAAAACGATAAAACTTCAACCTTCTGAGTAAAGGATGCCACACTATCGACTTCAGCTGATCCATCTACACAGGCAGGTACTTGTTCTGAGGTAGATTCCAGTTCCAACTTCACATTTTGTGTGGGAATGAGCAGGATGACGGGCAATAGGGTGGCGCCTTGCGCAGGAAGAAAGAGTTGAAATCTTTTTTTTACTGAAAAATGGATCAGAAGTTGGACCCGCCTCTGTGATTGTACACAGGCACGGCTGTTGGCATTCTTTTAAAGAGAGGGGAATGTTTAAATGGAGGAGCTGCAGGGAGTCCTCTGGACATGAATCAAACAAGAAAACACACTGAAAAAAAAAAAACAGAGTTCCTACTGTAAACGGAGCAGTTTGTCTGGCACCCAGATGTTGGAGATTTACACCTTCGGTGAACGGACTTCCCCCCTGAATTAAACCGACCGCGGAGCCTTGGTCCGGCGCGCCAGGAGCAGGGAGGGGGAGTATCGTGGTGCAAGACCAACTTGAAACGGCATGGAATCTTCACTTCACAGAGAGCGCTACCTCCAGGCCGAAGGTAGCTAATGGGTTAACCAACGACCCAAAACTGACCGTGCCCCACTGTCCACACCAAACGGCCTGGTCTACAAGCTACAAGGACATGTCATCCCCTCAGTAATGCTCCTGTCATGTTCCTAAGTATGGCGCGGTTTGGTCACCGGGACAGTGAGCTAAACGTTGTAATCTGATTTATTTATGTAACGGTGTTTCCCCCCCCGGGTTCAGTTCTCCGGTTCCTACGGTGGCCGCCGTCCAAAAAAACACTCGCCAGTTGGCGTTCAGAGATCGGAAACTTGCACGCTCTCGTGGCGAGGTATTTCGTAAAAACCTCATATTCCAAACCTGTTCCCGAACCGGTCTGAAGGTTATTGTGTAATTTAAGAAGTAGACAATGCCAACAAGGGCTGGCTGGTACGAGAGAAATCGCAATTGCAGGAACACGACACGTTGTTCAATGATTCGGGAGGTTTAAACGTGGGGGAGGAGACACGTCTCGGCCTGCACGACTGAACGATCGCCCCCGGGCGACAGCAGGTATCGCCGTGTTCGGTGCACTCGTGTGGTTTCTCCAAAAGAGTTGTCACGTGTCGCTCAGCAAGCCGTCGTTGACTCCTCTTTCCCCAGAATTCATATATCATAAATCACGAGAGACTTTTAACAAGGATTTATTAAACCAAGCCAAAGTACGACTAGTGCAAAGTGTGTTGGGGCTTGGGCTCCGTACGGGCGGACCCGGGGCCGAGATCCCGAGATCAGATGAGTCATATCCCCCCCCCCCCCCCCCCCCCCTTTGGGAGTCCAGACACTGGTAGACAATAAGTTGCTCCCCTCTTTGGATATGCCAGTTCCCCCCTGCTGATTGGAGCCGTCACGTGTGGGTGGGTGGGTGGGTGGAGGGTTGCGTCTGGCGGTTGCTGAAATGAAAAAAACTGACAGCAACGGAGATGAGAGCAGCTTTTAACGTTGACACCCCCGAAGCGATTGGTTTACAGAAAGGGTGCCTCTGCCCCCAATCGGCTTATGGCATACCCACCAAGACAGCAGGGGCCCCCGAGGGCAAGCATTAGCTCCTCCAGTGTTCCTGACTGAATTTACGCCTAAGCTTCATTAATATGCGTGTTCATACTTTTAGTAGTTATTCATTCTTTTGTCCAGTTGTCTTAATAAAATGACAACGGGTATGTTTCAGGCGCTTATGCCCCGTGGGCCGGCCTCAGTTCTGGAGATCAGCGGATGGATGGGTTGAAGCACCGGATCAAACGATGGACGGATAATGAAGGAACAGAGCGTGCACAGGGAAAGCACTCATAGTTTATGGTTGGATATTGCAGCATCCGGCATGCCGTGCATCTGGTACCACTTAAATGTCAAACTATCAAAAATAAGAATATTTCAAACGGCAGGGGACTGCTTGTCTGGGTATGCTTGGCATGAATTAAATTAAAATCTATTTCTACACGGCAACTCCCAAAAGGCCTCTTCTGAAAGTTTTGCAGTGTAGAAAAATAGCTGAATCAATATATCAGCAAGTAGTTGAAAGAATAAAAATAGAGAGTTGGTGACATCCTTCCAGCTTACAAGAAGCAAGGGGCGGAGTCGACGTTCACGCCGGGTTGGATTTATTGCTAAGATGGATTCAAACTGGTGCTGTCTGGACCTGCCGAGGAGAGTTCAGAGCGAGGATGACGGGCGGGTCGGCGGGCCGGTGGTCTGCGCTTCACTTCCAAACTATTTGACCTGCTTTAAAGTGAGCAGATGAGGTCATCTAAGCTTATTAGGAGAAAAGGCCAAATATGTGTTTCAAGCGTGCTTTAAGCGGGCTGCAGGCGAGAAACGGGGAAATCTTTGCAATCTGATCCCGAGCTCTGCAGGTTTTCTAACCGACAGAAAACGGGTTTACAAACCACAGTTTGACCCGCTGAACCTTTAAAAATGCCAAATCTAAAAAGCTTCGGGTCCCGGTCCTCCCTGTTATCGGATTCTGAGGAAAGTGATTGTAGGCAAGTCACAACCAAGAAAACTAAAAGATGCGACTGGTTAACTTTACCAAACAAGCGTCTACACGTTTAAAATCATCATCGTCAGCGACGCCGAGCTTGATTGTCAAGGGAGAAGAGATCCAAATGACTATTATTCATGTTTTTTTATTTGTACACGACAAACAATGAATAGATTATTATTTCACACCTGCTAATGGTCCTAATGTCTAAATTCTAAAATCATTTTGAGGTGGTTAAACCCAGGAAGCCGGTAGTCTGACGGCTTCCCATCGCCACACTGATGCAAAGTCAATGTGCGGCTCCTCTCGGTTGAAGGGAGGGAAGCAGTCACATGACTCAGTGAGGGCGAGATGGATGGCGGCCCCACCCCCAGGAAAAGTGCGAGGCCAAGTGACCTCATTGGATCAGACGTGAGACGTGTCTCTGTCGCTCGTCTTGACCTCACAGCTGCTTTTGACACCGCTCAGCCTGCCTTCCCCTTCAGAACCTCGTCCTCCGATCCTTTGTATCAACACTCATTTGGACCAGTGGTTCTCAACTGGTTCTGGCTCCGGGACCCACCTTCACCCCTTAATGAGAAGCCGCGACCCAAATCGAGGAACATTCTCAACTTCTCAAATTTATTCAAAATCAAGTTCATAAGCTGAATTTTCCATTTTATATTCAGGATGTTTAATTATCCTAAAAACCCAATGTCTCCCCCATATCAGAATGGTTTGACCCAACCTGGCACACGCTGCTGAGAACATGGACGGACGAGCCGGCAAATAAAACGACACTTCATTAAAAAAGTCCTTTCAAAATAAAATTACAGGAATTTTTTGTGATTTTTTTTTTTATTCTAATGTTTATTTCCCACGCAGAGGCCCGCGACCCATTAAAAACGGGTCCGACCCACCAGTTGAGAATCACTGATTTAAATAACCTGAATATTTTGTTCCTTATTTTACAGTCAAATCTAATTTAAAATAGAGGTATCCAATATAAGTATATAACAATTCACCTGTAAATCCAGCCATTGACATTGCCTTGTAGTCCATTATGCAATCTGGATCATCTTAAACATACTGTTTTGATCATTCAATTAAACTAATTGACGGTAGAAATGTCCTACTTGGATATATTGAGGGTAATTTAGCTTGTTTGTACATGACGATAAATACTCCTTAGCTTCTTGGCACTGATTCCCTTTTTAAATTCAATTTAAAATCCTTTTCCTCACCCATAAAGCCCTGAAAGGCACCATCATAACTCAAAATAAAAAAAGTACTCAATTAGCCCACGAGAACCCCTGGGATGGAAGTTAATTGTGGTCACAAGACTGCCAGCTCATTACATATTTTTAAGCAAGTCTTGATTTAATCCAGATTGATGTTTTTGAATGTCTCGACAGCCCAAAAAACATGAAACTTGAGTCATGAACCCCCCCCCACCCCCCCACCTTCCTCTCCCCCGGCGATGCACATGTTTGACAGCGGCGTCATTCAAAGAGAGGCGATGAGAATAAACAGACCCCGTCCGACGGATGTCCGGCTGGGGGGCGGCGCCGCGGCGTCCTCGGGCCCGTTGACACACGGCGTCCTCGGGCCCGAACCCACAGAGACACGTGTGCATTTGAATAACTCAGCAGCAGCAGCAGCGTGTTTGACGTGATGGACGGATGTTGAAGAGATGTCTGCGCGACAGCTCGTGAGCCCAGACGGCCCGGGGACTCTCCTCCGCCTCCTCGCCATCTGCGCGCGGTAACGCACGCCGGTGACTCAGCTTCTTCCCCCGGAGTCTTGGTGCGTTCTCGTCTCGCGGCCAAATGGATCCCACCCAGAGACCTGTGCCCCCCCCCCCCCCCTCTCCCCTTGTTCATCCGGGGGAAATGTTGGCTTTCGACCTGCTCCGGATGAAGAGTTGAACTCTAACTTGTTCGTGTTTTATAAGGCACAGGAGCTGCAGGAAGTGGGGAGGAAGAAGAGGAGATGATTCATGCCGAAAGGGAGTAAAGGAGAACACTAGGAAGGCCTGCAGGGAGTCGAGATGTTCTACGCTGCACTTCATTTGCTGTCCATTTGATAAGTGATGAGTGACAATTCACGTTTACGCCTTTTTCCACTAATCAACAAAGCCTCAAACTTGAGAGGCAAGAAGCAGTGAGCGCCGACGCCAGTACTGCGTGTTCCCTTTGCGGTGAAGCGACTGAGCTTTGATCCCAACCGATCCGTGTCATTGGCTCTCGCAAAGAACGCCACGAAGCACTTCAAACACGGCGCACATTTGCACATGTGGCTTTGCAGTCTGCCTTCCTGACAAAAACTTTAACCCTAATGTCTTTCCATAAAATTCCCACCATTGTTCTGGCACGAGAGTGACCACATGGCTAAAAATAGCTTTTCTCACGGAACACAAAGGGGTCATTGAGACAGGAAGTTGCAACATCAGCCCAACATCTGCCTCTCACTGTATCACCATGCGGTGATTTGGATCTTGGAGTTCAATCTTTGTAACTCACTTTAAAATCCTTTAATGGGGACAGCAAACCGTTTAAATCCAAAGGGTTGAGGCTGAGATCCATACAGTCTTACTTAGTTATGCAATCTCAGTAGATGAATTCATTACCAGTGACCAGAGTTTGCAGACAAAGACACCTGGCCAGTTGTAAACTTTAAACTATTTCCAGTGCATTTCCTGATTTTAGAATTTTAGACATCTTGATGTCAAAATTCCCCAAAGCAAAGGCAGGAATTTGAACGGAGAAAATGTAGAAATCCGCACGCATCTGGACAAAATTCAATCTGATGTGTTTGCACACCAGCTGTCAAGAAGCAATAATCCGACACAGCCACGGAATGAAGCATCACAAAGCCGCGATGCGCTGTAGGCTCTCGATGAGTCAAGTGGAAGCTCTTGATATCAATAGAGAAAACAAGTATTAATTGATGTCAGAATGCCTCGAATTCCTGATATTGTAGCGCACGGTGACGCAGTAACTTGCGGTTGCCTTTAGCTGCTCCGATCAATGGAATGACCAACAACGTCTCGTGTCAAAGTGGACACTCACTCACCACCACCACCACAGAGACCCTCATTCCTCGACATCCGTCACCTCGATTGACAGCCCCCCTTTGTCGCAGAACACTGTCTCATCGCTTTCATCGACCTCGTGTTTTACCGGCAGCAGGGCGGCCGTTTTCAGCCACAACGAGGAACTAAATGAACCGCGCCGAGCTGCAGGAGCACGTGTGAGGAACCAGAGACTTTCCCCTACGAGTCCTAAACGGAGCGAAAGGAGAAGTTTCAATTCAGCATGTGGACCCAAACATGACTCCAGATGAATGTTGGTGTAGCTCCTAATAGGAGCTCCAGTAGCAAACAGCTGTATGCATATATATATACACTCACCTAAAGAATTATTAGGAACACCTGTTCAATATCTCATTAATGCAATTATCTAATCAACCAATCACATGGCAGTTGCTTCAATGCATTTAGGGGTGTGGTCCTGGTCAAGACGATCTCCTGAACTCCAAACGTCAGAAGATGCAAAACCTTGAGGCGGATGGGCTACAAAGAGCAGAAGACCCCACCCGGTACCACTCATCTCCACTACAAATAGGAACTAGAGGCTACAATTTGCGTTTAGCTCACCAAAATTGGACAGTTGAAGACTGGAAAAAACGTTGCCTGGTCTGATGAGTCTGGATTTCTGTTGAGACCTTCAGATGGTAGAGTAAACAGAATGAGAACATAGATCCATCATGCCTTGTTACCTCTGTGCAGGCTGGCAATGGTGGTGTAATGGTGTGAGGGATGTTTTCTTGACACACTTTTGGCCCCTTTAGTGCCAATTGGGCATCGTTTAAATGCCACAGCCTACCTGAGCATTGTTTCTGACCATGTCCATCCCTTTATGGCCACCATGTACCCATCCTCTGATGGCTACTTCCAGCAGGATAATGCGCCATGTCACAAAGCTCCAATCATTTAGAATTAAGGCAGTTCTGAAGGCGAAAGGGGGTCAAACACAGTATTAGTATGGTGTTCCTAATAATCCTTTAGGTGTATATATGTGGGTGTGTGTATATTTAGACATTTAAACCCACATAGACCAGCATCCTTGGATATGCATTGTTTGGTCCGTAACCGTGGTTATGTGATTCTGATCCTCCGATCAGAGCAGGTCCCTGAGGCCTTCAAGGTGGGAACGTCTGCTCCCGGATGAAAATGAAATGTCTCCTTGTCCCTCGGGCAAACAGCACATGATGGTCCTGGCACAACGTTCTATGGAGAGATAAATTACAAGCAGAAACTGGAGAAAATCCATCGCGGCGTTCGGCAAAACAACGACAACAATGGTCAAATTCAACTTGCGTTCCGCTGCATCACGGCCTCCTAATCGTCAATCCGGTGTGTAGCGTGTGTGTGTGTCGCTGGTTCAGTGTGTGTGTCGCTGGTTCAGTGCGAGGCCGCATCGGTGAGCTTTTATTTAACCCTGTAATGGTAAACCTCGGGTTTATTTGTTTCTGAATTTGTTTCTCGAATGAGCGGAGATGTCTTCAATCGGGGTCAGAAATGTCGACAGCGGTGACTTGTGTAAAAACCATCAGGGTCAAAGAGCCGCACTGTGATGGATGAGGATCCCTTTGCTCAGACTCGGCCCGCCGACGCCTTCCCTCCTGGCGGATTCCTCGCCGTGTGTTTTTAGGCTCCGCTGCTGGACGGACGCAGCGGAAAAACACAAAGGAGGATTTCTCACCAAACACGAAGCAGAGGCAGCCGGACCGGGCCAGAGAGCACGGAATCAAAGTGTTTCCCACCCAGCTGAGGGAAGGAGTGTGTTTCTTCTGTCAGACCAGTGGACCGGAATGATTTAATAAACACCAACAGAACTGTAGGTCCACACCAAACCTTCATGTTTGGTTACCATCTACTTTCTCATGGATCTTTTCTAAAGAGGAGTTTGTTTATCATTCATTTGCCGCCTGATTTATACAACTTTTTATCGGAGAACGCCTGTTGGCTGCTTTCTCAATAATGTAGTGATTCTCAGTCACAACATTGAGGAGCTATTAAATAAAATCCCACCAATTCCAACTTCAAATTTGGCACAATCGCCCACTCCTAGTGGAGGATGAACTGATTTGAGTTAAACCAGGTCCTTCCATCCAATACTAATCTCGGGACACCTGAGGAACGCTGATATGGAATTTGGAAGTCAAAGGTCAACACACTGATCATCAGGGACGGGGGGGGGGGGGGGTTATCAAGAATGTCATTTTGGACAAAAGAAACAACAAAAAAAAGATATATCTAGAATTATTTTAAACTCCCCATGTATAAAGATTAGAATAAAACACGTGCTTCGGAAGCTTTGCCGTCTTCCTCCTGCAGCAGAACGCTCTCTCATCGCTGAGCTTTTAGCACCAAAGGCTACAAACAATCTTTTCTTGTAGGTCGGGTTCTTGGGTGTGAGTCAGCGCGTGAGTCACAAGTAGCTGACAATTACAACGCGTGTGACACACACACACACACACACACACACAGAAACAGACACACATTCCCGAACACAACGCAGCAGGGCGAGAGGAGTAACCACAAAAGGCTTTAAATCAAATCCATCATCGAGACATCACGGCGATGGGGATTGGATGGCGGCACATTAAATAAGCAGTAACTTGGTGAGGACTGTTCACGGGCCAAAAAAAAACATTCAATTCTGCTACAACAACATGCAACGTTGGGCAACCTTCAGACATCAATCAAACTACAGTAAAGG
Organism: Pungitius pungitius; assembly: GCF_949316345.1. Lineage (NCBI taxonomy): Eukaryota > Metazoa > Chordata > Actinopteri > Perciformes > Gasterosteidae > Pungitius > Pungitius pungitius. Next base: position 20,994,766 of record NC_084905.1, read on the forward strand.
AGGTATTTTTCCCACGGATATCAGCCTCAGTTGACAGGTGGGATCACTCAGCCATTTGACATCTTGAGCTCACATTTTCAAAACGGCTGTTTGTTGTAAAAAAAAAAAAAAAAAAAAACTTTTGTTCCACATTTTAAATACACATTGATGGTAAATAATAGATAATCTGACGGCGGATTTTCTTTCTTTTGGACGCTGCACAGGGGACATAATTGGCTGCAGGTAAACGTCGGCGACCTGACAATAAGCAACACATCTTTCCTGCATGCAGTACGTTTTGAATCCAAGTAGCTCCACATTTTCATCTCACGCCCTGCAGCTGCTAGTCTCAGTTGTGTAGAGTCAATGTGTGTGTGTGTGTGTGTGTGTGAATGGAGTTTAATGCATAAAGTCATCCTGGTTAACCAGGCATCTGGTAGAGGTCACAACCCTTGGACTGTAGCTTTGAATGTTCAAAGCCAACTGAACATTTTGTGATATTATTCTTTTTAAAGTTCCTCCTCCTTTTCCCCCGAACCGACGTCATTGGTCAGAAGATCTTGGCGCCGTCCCCTCTGATCGCCTCGGAGGGACAATCAGACAGTGGGGGACAGAGAGGAACACGGGGCTTCACGGCTCTATTTGACGTCTTGTTGTGTTTCGATAACGTCTTCGGAGAGGACTTGAGGTTAGGGTACATGCTCGCGTAGAGGAGCTGGGCGTTACATACCTTGCATTTTATTTCATTATGTTCTATTTCAAAATCACTTAAGCGGCTGCCTGTTTCCCTCCGCGGAGGAATTAATAGTTCCTCCCCCCCCCAGAGATTAGTCATGCTCTTATTTTGTTATTTGTGGACATTTCTGTCCTTTTTGATTAATGACATTTTTTTTTTCTTTTGGAAATAAAAAGAAAATTTGTTCTAAGTACCAACTCTATTTTGGATTGGCTGATGTGGGAATCTTTGTTTTTTAAGATGCAATCGGGTGGATTTTAAAGTCTGCAGGCATGCATCGGTACGCCTGGACCCCACTTTGATAAACGAGATTATCTCCACGTTGTGCAGAGACTTGCGAGGGGAAGCTCCTTGGGGCAGATGCTTGTCCTCGCTCTGCAAACACCAGAAACAAAGCTCGGAATGATGAGTGGCAGGCGGGCCCGGTCGCCTCTTTTCACCACTTCCTCCAAACTCGGCCCCCGAGGCTCAAGCCAGCGCCAACGAGTAGACGGCGAGCAAACATTCCTCTAAACCAGGCCGTCAGCGAGGCTGCATTATACTGTAACAGTAGGTATTGGTAGAAGGGGGGGGGGGGGGGGGGGGTCCTGAGGGGTCCTGGGGGGGGGTCTGTGGAAGTCACCTCTTAAAGTTCCTCTCTGCAGCCGAATGACATCATTCAAATGAATCCTCTTAATGTGGAAACATCTGTAGTGTATTTTAAAGTGTGAAGTATGTAAAGATGAGCCAGTGGAAGCGTCACTATTTTCTCAGAAGTGAACTCTTTGTATTTCGATTCACGTGGAAAGTTGAACCGAAGTTTCCCTGCAGCGGATTTTAAAGTTCTCTTATGAAAAAGAGGTTAAACTTGTGACTCCCGTCCCGCCTTCGCTGCTCCAGGCAGACCGATGCCATAGTGCTGCTGCTTGTGTTTTTTAATCAAATATATTATTTTATGAATTAAAGTTAGACAAAAGCGATAGTATTTGCTGTTGGCTTGGGGGGGATTTGGGGGGGTTTTCAGCCGTCCTCGGGGCTATTTGCTGGTGAGAGGGATTCTTCTGCAAAGACTCCGCGCTTTGTCTCTGGGGAAAATGCGGCCTTTTGTCCCAAAAGCAGGCCAAGACTTTCGGAAGTAAAATTCAAACTATCAACAATTGCGGGGGGAAAAAAAAAGGAGGGTTGAGAACTCGCTCAAGGGATCAACAGATCCGTCGAGCAGAAATAATAATAATAGTAATAACTTTTATTTATATAGCACCTTTCAAAACAAAGTTACAAAGTGCTTAACAACACACACACGAGTTATACAAAATACAATCAGTTTATAAGAAAGCAGCAAGTTGTTCAGAGTCTTAAAAACAAGCAGTAAAATTTTAAAATCAATTCTAAAGCTCACAGGTATCCACTGCGGTATCCAGCAGCAAAGACTGGTGTGATGTGGTCGCTTCTCCTTGTAAGGGTTAAAAGCCTGGCACCAGCATTCCGATTCATCTGAAGCCTCTGAATGCTCCGCCTGCTAATGCCAGAGTAAAGTACGTTGCAATAATCCAGCCTGGAGAAGATAAGCGCGTGGATGACTCTTTCCTGCTCTGCAGGTGAGAGGAAAGATCTGCAACACAGCTTGTGTTTGGGGAGGCAGGTGTAATAATAACAACTTTGCATTTTGACTCGTTCATCTCCAGAAAATTCTCATCTCATCTCTGGTGCAGGAAATGGCAGAGGTACCCAGCTTAACACGGATGTAACGGTGTGTATCATCTGCGTAACAATGAAACTCTGCGTTATGTTGTTGAATGCCGTGGCCTAGGGACGGCATGGTGAATAGAAGGGAAAGTGGGTTTCTTTAAGAGGGGACAAACAGTCCAACAGAGAGATTTCACTGAAGTGAAGGTGGAGAAGGTAAAGGTGAGTCAGCATCAGGCTCAGCAAGTTCTGTATTGGAATGGAGCCAAATCTCAAGGACTTTATTTTGAAAGTCAGTTAAAAATTCCTCACATCTCTCTGGAGTTGACTGTGCAGGTTGGTTCAGTGGAGGGGGGGGGGGGTCTGAATTTATTGTTTTAAAAAGCATTCTGGGACGGTGAGCATGTTTAATGAACATTCGTTGTTTTAGGGAAACAAGAGACTCACTTGTTTTGTCTTTTTTCCCCAAAACCGTTCAGCCTTTCTGCATTTTTGTTTTCATTTCCTCCTCCTTCATCTTCAGTAGGCCATGGCAGAGATGATGGAGTCCACTTCTTACTACTAACAGGGGCGATGGAATCCAAAATGTTTGTGCAGGGACTGTTAAAAGGGCTCACAAGGTCTTCTACGCAGAGGCCATGTTGTGCGTCATTAGAGCTGCACTGTGAATCAATAGAAGCACTGCAGAAGAGGGGAATACAGAGAGCAGTTAATGGGCGAAAGAAAATCATTTGGGGGATTTTGGGCCCAGGAGAGAGGATTGGAACCTGGAAAAACAATCGCCTTGTGATCAGAGACGACAAAAATCACGAGTCCTGTTTTCCACACAAAAACCGCCGAAACCGTTCTGACCAGCGTTTCAAACCAGCAGGTTAAACACAGCATGGGCGTTTTTTTTTTAAAACAGAATTTGTCATAGATTGATGACACACATATGTTAATTTTAGAAGCCGGTTGTACACGATGCTGTGAGGAGAGCTCACATAAAACGGCTTTGGCTTTAAATAACGGCTTGATTCATGAAGCTGTCAGACTCGTGATCCTAAAGAGATGGTTTTATTTCTGTCCCCCCCCGTGGGGGCCGAGGGGAGACTGGATGAGCTGCAACTCAAATCAACCCGTGTTCATCGTTTTGTCGAAGCCAGGAAGTGACCTCAGCGCTTTAGAAGCAGCCGATTGGAAGGAGCCCTTAACAGTCCAGACCTGTACAGACCGGAGTTGAAATTATGTGGCTTTAATGTTTAAATCTACCCTAATTTTCCCATTTTGTGTTTATTAAGATGCATGAAGCACAAATTACACTTGATAATGAGCCCCGCTATCAACAGACTTTGTTTGTTTCCACATGTCTCGCGTGTTATTGTTAAGACTGCCAACCGTTCCTGGGCACAGGCGTGGTCTTAAATCAGCCGGTAAAGTAGAGGGATTACGCTGGTGTCGGACCGCTCGGTTCCTCAAGATCTCGGCCAGGTGCAAACGGCCGTGGGGGCTGTTTTGTTCCATTTGGCGAAGCACTCTGACGCTGCTTCAAGAGGAAAGAACAGGACTGCTCACAGTTCAAGTTCTATGTAAAGCAGTATATAACATATAATATAAGGATATGTTATGCAGAATAATATTGTATTGGGTAAAGAGGATAGTTTCAATCAGCAGTATAACAATATTCCTTCATTGTGGATGCAGAAATGTGTTCCTTTATTATTCCTCAATCATGATTATAATTATTATTCTGAAACGTGTTTGCCTAATTAAGTGAAGTCCTAATTAAGAACCACTAGAAATACTTTTAAGATTACAATGTCCAAAATAAAGACAAGTCCTTTGAGAGCATAAATAAAAGCATCCAAATGTAGTTTTTTTTAATCATTTTTAAAAACGACCCCCTGAAGCCCCCCCGACCACATCAAACCCCTTTTGAACACAGACGCCTTTCACGCCGGGCGCTGCACACGACACAAAGTGAAACCATCGGTCGCGTCTTCCAAAGATCCTCCAGCTGATTGGCCAGGAGGCGTTGGAGCGCATTCTAGACGCTCAACACAAGTCCTCAGGGTTTACTACATTTTCCTTCTAACTGTTACCGTTTCCATGGTTTTAAATTTACAAAATGTTTTCGGCACCGGTCAAAACTTTGGACACGTTTTCTCATTCAATTCCGTGTATTTGTGTCTGTTCGACATCAACAAGCCGGCGCGGCGTCCTGTTTCCCAAAAGGATGTAAATCAACTGAACGTGGGATCGAGCTTATTTTGACCGAGCACAGATGTACGTGCTGCAAGGATCTGGCACTTTGCTTCACTTGGTGAGTTCAAATTTCATCCTTTCTGCCTCAAATAATTAACATCAAATCATTTTTGCACTTTAAATTCTGCCACACAAGTACGACTGGATGTGTTTTCAAAAACATCCTCCCTCCGCCGGTCCTCCCTCACGCTGACTCCTGTCATGCGAAAGGGCTTCAGTGGATGTTTTATCAAAGCCTAATGTAGTTAGGTCCTGCACGGCTGGAAAATGAAAGGTCGTGCTAATTATCATTTAAACGATTGATGGTCCACTGGGAAACATGCCGTCCTCTGAAGGGAGATTAAATGATTGGGGTTCAACCTGGTTCACATTGAGCAAGAACACTCACACACACACACACACACACACGCTAGGCTGCGTTGGTCTCCTGACGAGGCCTTTGGATTTAACCTCTGACCTGTACTCGAGAGCTTGCCTGCATTACCAAACAGTTTTATAGGATATAGCATTGTTGGAAAAACAACCTAGTAGGCTAGACAGTTCAAGCTGGCTCCACTAAAATCACGGTTATTTCTTCAACGTCAAAGGTCCATACAATGGTTAGAGTTGAACAGATGTTTTTCCCTTTTCACACCGTTCTTTGTAAACCCTAGAAATGGTTGTGCTTGAAAATCTGAGCAGATTGTGAAATACTCACCAACAACCATGCCACGCTCCAAATGGCCTAAATCACCTTTCTGTCCCATTCTGACCTTCAGTTTGCAGTTCAGGAGATCGTCTCGACCAGGACCACACCCCTAAATGCATTGAAGCAACTGCCATGCGATTGGTTGATTGGTTAATTGCATCAATGAGACATTGAACAGGTGTTACTAATAATCCTTTAGGTGAGTGTACATATACAGTATATGCATACACGTCTCCGGGGGGTAATTGTGCCGACAACCTTGCGCCTGTGATGGGGGGGGGGCTCTGACCATTGCCAGATGACAGGCTTGTCCACGCCGGTATTCATTACATAGATTCTGTGCCGCATTACAAAAAGAAACAGGTGTCTTTCATGTCATAATCCTAAAAGAGGGAGGGAGCTTTTGTTTGCATTTTTTTTGTCAGATGGCTTTCGGTATCATCACGTTACCCCTTTGAAATCAGTCAAAAGAGAGACTAAACAGGGACGCGCTGTGTCATTCAAGTCTAGATAATATGGCAACACCCATCCAACATCCTTTGTTGACACGTTTGCCAATGTGTCGGCTCTAAGGAGACGCTCCTGGCAGAACCATTTCATTTTTGTTGAAGTGCATCTGGCGTTATTCAACATTCTTGGAGCGCGTTGGCCCTGACCTTTGGGGTGACCTGTACCTGATCGTGTCCCACTGTGTGCGTGTAAATCCACACGCGTGATTAGAGACAGAGCCAAGTATATTGTGCAACGGTACGGAGGATTAATCCCCCTCCCACTGAAATAACAGCTCAACAGATGGTCTGATCCTCGCTGGGGGGTGGGGAGGGGGGCGAGGCCACGACCGGCGTTCCCCTCGGAGCGGAAACGCGGCCGAAGGAAACCGGATCCTCTGCAGGAATAAAAGGGCCGAATTTAAGCGATTCATCGCCGAGCCGCATTCAGGAGCCACCGAGTCACGCCGTGGGGGAGGGGGGGGGGGGGGCTGCGATGGCTGCGCACTCTCCGAGGTGACACCGAACAAGAGCGTCCGGACAAGGGGGGCCTTGTCTGGACGCTTCATCCGCACACCCCCCCCCCCCCCCCCCCCCCCTTCTGTCGCCCCCCTCCCACACAGGTGAGCCATCTTCTCCCTCTGTCACCACCTCCCACTCTCTGCAGAAGCCTTTCATTCCCTCTGTTACAGCACGTAGCGCTTTATTTCATGTATATTTGTACATGATATACAGTATGTAGATAATCAGATTTATCTGAGACATTTGGGTTATTAAGTGTGTAGCTTGAGGTATCTATGTGTAACACTTCATGATTCCATCAAGATATGAACAATGATCATATTTAATAATCAAATATCATAATATTCATATCATATATATATATATATATATAGAGACGTGTAATAGAAATCCCAGATAAAGCTGCAAACTGTTTTCCGCTGTTGAGTGAGGGGGAAATGTTCGTTTTTAAACACAAACCGCTTGAAATAACACACTTAACATCACACGATCTTATCATAACGCAACGGGAAATCGTTACGTAAACCCCCTTTAATTCTTTTGACCAAACCTCAGGGCCTTCGACCACTTGTCTCTCCCAAGGTTATAAACACAAACATATTTCAACCAAAACCACAAACTTCTCCCTCAGACTAACCGAGCGCTGCTTTTCTTTGCCAAACTCTAACCGAGAAACCAAGTGTAAAAAAGAAAGAGTGAAGAGAGTAATGTATCATGAAGAGACTTTATGAAGAGCTAATAAAATAATGCAATAGATCAATACAATCACAGTGGTGAGACAATGACATCTGATACAAACAAAAATGTCCCAGAAAATTCTTAATGAAATGAGAAGCTTATACAACAAAATGATAAAACATGTGGTCACTTCATATAGAGATTATTTATTGAATTGCAAGAAAACATGGTGTTTATTGTGATGAAGATCGCCATGGCGATAGTAAATCATCTACTTTGTGATGGAGCATTTTGGCCAACGTGCACATATAACTAAAGGAAACATGTCCCTGATGCGTCCAACACTGGACCCCACATTCTGAGCAGCAAGGTCATCGACCTTCAACATAAATTATTCTCTCTCATAAATTATAACATACACATTGCCTTTCACAATAAGAGCCCATTTGATCTGAGGCCTTTGGTGAGATTAAAATCATCACGCACAATAATGTACGACCCCCTAAACAAACAGGAAGTGACAACCCGCTTCATAGTTATCAAGCCCACTTCATAGTCATCAAGCCCACTTCATAGTCATCAAGCCCGCTTCAAAGTCATCAAGCCCGCATCAAAGTCATCAAGCCTGCATCAAAGTCATCAAGCCCGCTTCAAAGTCATCAAGCCCGCTTCATAGTCATCAAGCCCGCTATATAGTCATCAAGCCCGCATCAAAGTCATCAAGCCCGCTTCATAGTCATCAAGCCCGCTTCATAGTCATCAAGCCCGCATCAAAGTCATCAAGCCCGCTTCATAGTCATCAAGCCCACTTTATAGTCATCAAGCCCGCATCAAAGTCATCAAGCCCGCTTCAAAGTCATCAAGCCCGCTTCATAGTCATCAAGCCTGCATCAAAGTCATCAAGCCCGCTTCAAAGTCATCAAGCCCGCATCAAAATCATCAAGCCTGCAACAAAGTCATCAAGCCCGCTTCAAAGTCATCAAGCCCGCTTCATAGTCATCAAGCCCGCTTCATAGTCATCAAGCCCGCTATATAGTCATCAAGCCCGCTTCAAAGTCATCAAGCCCGCTTCAAAGTCATCAAGCCCGCTTCATAGTCATCAAGCCCGCTATATAGTCATCAAGCCCGCTTCAAAGTCATCAAGCCCGCTTCATAGTCATCAAGCCCGCGATATAGTCATCAAGCCCGCATCAAAGTCATCAAGCCCGCTTCATAGACATCAAGCCCGCTTCATAGTCATCAAGCCCACTTCATAGTCATCAAGCCCGCATCAAAGTCATCAAGCCCGCTTCATAGTCATCAAGCCCACTTCATAGTCATCAAGCCCGCTTCATAGTCATCAAGCCCGCATCAAAGTCATCAAGCCCGCTTCATAGTCATCAAGCCCGCTTCATAGTCATCAAGCCCGCTTCAAAGTCATCAAGCCCGCTTCATAGTCATCAAGCCCACTTCATAGTCATCAAGCCCGCATCAAAGTCATCAAGCCCGCTTCATAGTCATCAAGCCCGCTTCATAGTCATCAAGCCCGCTTCAAAGTCATCAAGCCCGCTTCATAGTCATCAAGCCCGCTTCAAAGTCATCAAGCCCGCTTCAAAGTCATCAAGCCCGCTTCATAGTCATCAAGCCCGCTTCAAAGTCATCAAGCCCCCATCAAAGTCATCAAGCCCGCTTCAAAGTCATCAAGCCCGCTTCATAGTCATCAAGCCCGCTTGCACCGCAGCAAAACAACTTTTCTTTGTTTCTAAAAGCGATGCAGCTTTGCTTAAGTTACCTTTGATCCTGCTCTTTGTGTCCAGAACCTCGAATAAATCACTGTGGGAATCGAGACCGGAACTTAAAGCCGCAATATTTACTGCTGTTCTGCTTGTGTCCGGTCCAAATGTTTCTGGAGAAGCATCATTTAATGTCACGTCTCGCTTGTTCCACTTGATTTACGCTCCTCTTTAAAAAAGACAAATGTGAAATATGAAACATCCGATGTGGAAGCATGAGAAACAAAGTAGACGTTGCACAATTCCCTCTTTTGAAAAAGGAAGGTTGAAGTTTATACTATTTAGACTTTGGGGACCTCTTACTCAAGTCAATGACCTCTAAAGGGGGGGTTACGGGGGGTTAAGGGGGGTGGGGGGGGGCTCACAGCGAGTTCTGGCTGATCGCGGACACATTTCACACACGTTAAGATCGAGTTCCACCTCACACCCCCATCCCCCCCCACCCATCTTTGTTGTTGGCCTCGTTCACAAAGCGTCACTAAACGTGGCATCTGAAGCTGAAGAAGCCGAGGCCGAGACCCCACAGGGGGCCCCTCGGCACTTCCTGTCTCTCTTCTCCCCTTTTGTTCATCCGTCCAGAGGCCGACGAGCCTTCAGTCAAAGACTAAATCCTGCGGCTGTTGCTTTTTTGTTGCTCGGGTTGAAGGTTGAGGCTCCGTAATCATGAGGATGTTACTGTACCTAAACTCAGAACTAGGGCACGATGTTTCGTAAGCTGAAGGAAAAAGTTACCTACGACCCCTCAAAGAGGGCCAATCCTCGCCCAAAGAATGAAACATATTAACATGTTTTGCCTGCTTAGGGAATATCTGTGTGTGAAGGAAATCCGATGACGTGGCGTAATCGGCGCGGAACCCACATGACGGTGTGAATCAAAAACAAGACTTTCACCTGCACTTCGAAGTTCAGCACCCACTGTTCTCTTTAGGCATTCGTGGAGGCTGCTGTTACTCATTTAGGTCCGTAACAAAGTTACCTTACGATCCGATGCCTAAAGAGAACCCATGATTTCACAGCGCTTTCTCGCCCGGATGAGATGAAACGTGGTTTTAGTTCACAAAGGTCAACATTCATTGCATCAATTAGCAGGAAGCCTTTTTTCCGTTTGCTTCCGCCGCTGCGGGTCGGCGGGCGTCGAATCGATCGGGGGGGGGGGGGGAGAAAAAAAGCGAGGACAGCAGCCCAAATAATGCGCCTCACACACACGATAACTTCTATCTTTACCTGTCTCCTCCTGCTCCTCCTCCCCAGCACGGGGCCTCTGAGGGGGGCCCATCTCCATTTCCCTCCTGCCCAGAAAAATCAATATTGGGAGGTGGCCCGAAAGACCTTTCACAGGAGTATTACAGCACAGCCCGGCGCTCCGATAAGCCTCCTGTTACGCCCTCCCGGGACGGGGCTGGCAATGGCCGCGCTCCCCACCTGGGGGAGGAAGAGGAGGTGGGGGGGAGGGGGGAGGTGGGGCCGCAGGGAAGAGCGCCATAAAGGGCAAGACGGGGATCCCGAGTCTATCGGCGTGGGCTATTAGTAACCTTAGATCCCCTGACCTGTGACTAGGGTCCTGTGCCGATTCCCACACACACACACACACACACACACACACTCACGGGCAGAGTGGGAGGGAGTTGACAACACACTTTTTTGTGTTATTGTGCGTTGCGGTTAACGTATGCGTCAACACAGCGGGGAGCCGAGCCCTTTCACTGTTTCACCTGTATGACTCGCTCTTCTTTTCCCTGCCTGCCCTCCCACACACACACATGCACACACACACACGCACACACACACACACCCACACAAAGGCACTCGGACGCATGCAACAACAGAAATAACTCCCACTCATTATTAGCCAGAGGAGATGAAATGATCCTTTGTTACAGGTGGGACGTTTAGAGGATGATTTGTCGTGATGTTCGCACGGCGGCTGCGTGTTCAAATGAAGACACGTGTAAACACACGTGAAGTGTTTAAGCGATTACATCACAGCACCAACACGGCCGCCTGAAAGGAAGAGGCAGAAGGTCTGGACGAACCGGATGGAGAGTGTCAGCTTTTCATCTTGGTGGTGATGCCAATCTTCTGCACCCACACCCAGTGGCCTATCAATCACAGTAAGCCCCGCCCCCCAAAAGCGACTAAACCCACGCGATGCAGCATGGATGAAGACCTGGAAGCAGAGACCATAAACTCATGAAGAGGAAGAGAGATTTGGAGCCAGTGTGTTCTCGGTTATTCATCACTACACAAACAGCTTATAGAGATGACACATATTTGCTTATTTTTCACACTCGAATCCTCTTTGTGCGTCAGTTTGGTTTCATTGGTACATTGTTTCCCAGCTGAGCCACGTCCAGGACCTGAACAGGAGGAAGGACACAGGAATGTGTGTGAAAGCTGTGTGACAGTGTCTCCTTGTGATCCATTCGTCCACAACGCCGTTAACTTCCAGTCCGCAGTCGCAGCGCTTCTTGTTATTTCTGGACCCGGCTGCCGGACGGAGTCGTTGCCTCTTAATTATTTTCAGCGCTGTTATCTGAAGCAGAACCGGTGGAGAAACACGGGGACAAATTTGTCTCCGCTCGAGACACATCGCAAACTGCTTCTTTCCCCCCCCACCCCCCCAAAAAAAAGAAACAAACCCCTTTTTGAACTCGCATCCAAGTCACATTCATGAGTGCATGAGGGACGCATCCGTCAGCAGCTCTCGCACAAAGAGACAACACACTGCGGTCCAAGGTCAGCTGGCTTGCAGTCACGAAAAACAAAAAATAAGAGGTCTGGTTGCTAAATGATTGTCCTCCATCACTGTGCGCAGCTGAGAGGCGTCCGCGGGGACGGAGGAGAGGACGGAAGCCGCTGGCTGATAGGCGCGCGGGGGGGGGGGGGGGGGGGGCGTCCCCGCGAGGTTCCCACGTCGCTCACAGGCCCCACAGATTCATGAGTAACTTTGTTTTCCTTGTCATCGAGAGAAGGACCTCGCTAAGCATGCGGGGATTCTTGTTTTCACACCTGTTGCCGTGGATACAACCCAATTGCAATGATGTAATCTGCCGTATATTTTCAACCCGAGGCCCGTACTCACCCGTGGTCCCCTTTACTGTTTCCTCCTCGCTGCCTCGTCCCGCATCTCAACCCCTCACCCCCCCGACCCCTCGCATCTGTAATCAGCTCTTTTTTTACAACACAGGGGGGGGGGGGGGGGGAACAGAGTCACGGAGCGACGGCCGCTGCCAGGACGTAATTATTAAAGAGCAATCGAATCACTCACGGTCATGGGAGTGCCCTTTGAACCACTCGTTGGCTCTGTGAGATTCTCTAAACTGGAACGGCATGATGGAGGAGACCCGAGTGACCCCCTGAGCCACATGGCCGCGATTATGTCACGCCGCACGCCCTGCCGCCAACAATCGCACATTCATGCGAACAATGTACATTTGAGGCTTTCCTGTCGTTTTCCTGATAAAAAATCGTATGACCTTGATATCTACAAAACACTTGATAGAAGAAAATCTATGGAAATAGGAAAGGACCGGCCAAGTAAAACAAACATTGAGTCTGAATACCCAGTGGGCTTCGTGCGTTTCATAAAACCACAGAGAAGTTGTGTGTTGCTTTTCTTCTCCGTTTCTGCATTGGGCAAAAAAAGTGACGCGTTTCCATTTGAGCTTTTCCTTCATCTGAAATGCTTTAAGGAAAAGAGCAGCAAGAACATTGGTGACAGAACCCCCTCTTTGGCTCAAATAAGCAGAGGCATGCATTTGATTAAATGCTATTTTGACAGTTTAAGTGATTTTTCTGTAATTTAAGCAGAGGAATGTTTGACATATTATGGCAAGAAACGATTCCTGCTTCCCAAATACATACATATACAAAACATTGTGCACGTTCGAACAGATGCAATTTCCTTTCATGTTGAATTTTCAAGATGGGAAAAAATAGATTTAAATGGATTTGTGACGTTTCATAATTTTGATTGTATAAAATGGTAAGGTATTAGAGTATTAAGCCCCCGTGGGACACCATCTGATCAACCAACGATGAAGACGTTTTCCCGAACTTATCTGGTTTCCGTTGGCACGGCAACGGCATGCTAAGCTAACCCAGCTAGGTGCTAAGTCTGCTGAGGCCTGATCTGCACATCTGACCTGGCTTCATGTGTTGGTCTGTCACTTAAATAGAAGGTTAATGTCCATTTAAAATAAAGCCTTTCCTCTTCCAATGGGGCCACCGTTGGTTAAACTTGGTAAACTCCCGCCCCCCTTGTAGGATGAACACATTCACACATTCATATGTGCACGTCAGCTATTTGGATCAAAGCAAATGTCTGAAAGTTGAACGCAGCCCCAAAAATCCAGTTGAATCTCTGTTGGTCCAGTTTGAAAGAAAACACACAAAAAGCTTGATTAAAAGTCCAGAGGATCAAAAAAGAATACAACATTAAAAGAATAACAGTTGAATACATGTACTTTATTCATATCTCATATATCATTGTATATGTCTTTATATTTATACAAAAATACAGAAAACAGTTTTCACCCAGAAAACCAACCGGCAATAATAATTACATTTGCTTTTTGGCACCCAGACCTATTTCCTGCCTGGAGCCCCCCCCTCTCCCTCCTACTGCAGTGAGGTGGATCCATCGAGCCCGAATGCACCGTTCAGTGTGTAGCTCTGCTCACTCGGACCACACAGCAACACGCACAGCAGCAACACGCACAGCAACACGCACAGCAGCAACACGCACAGCAACACGCATAGCAACACGCACAGCAACACGCGCAGCAACACGCATAGCAACACGCACAGCAACATGCACAGCAGCAACACGCACAGCAACACGCGTAGCAACACGCACAGCAACACGCACAGCAGCAACACGCACAGCAACACGCACAGCAACACGCACAGCAACATGCACAGCAACACGCGCAGCAACACGCGCAGCAACACGCACAGCAACGCGCGTAGCAACACGCACAGCAACACGCACAGCAACACGCACAGCAACACGCGTAGCAACACGCACAGCAACACGCACAGCAACACGCGCAGCAACACGCGCAGCAACACGCACAGCAACACGCACAGCAACACGCTGGAATGACGTGGATTCTCTGCATCAGGAACACGCAGCGGCAAGATGGGAGGACGTGTTGCTTTTCTCTCTTTTTTTTGGTTCACAGCTTAGACCTGTTGCAGCTCATGATATTCAAAGACTATGCATTAAAAACAAAAAGAAGCTTTTGACAGAGTATACCTTTGTTTGTTTGTTAGTTTGGCCTTTACGGAGAGAAGCAGAACCCAAAGCCGAACAAAGTGAGGGTCCAGGCTGCCGTAGATAATATGCTCTAATATTGTTCAAAAGTTCAATTTCGGTTGCATGTAATCCTCTTGCAGGTCAAAACAACAAACAATACAAAACCACAGCGAATAATCCTGGCTATTGATGCTGAATGGTACTGCTGCTCTCAACTATATGAACACCAATGTGGTATACTCGTTCTCCTTAAACACAGATTCCGTTTTGCACAAAGTACTCCTCCTACATCCCAAATACACGTGAAACAAGCAGCTCAACTTGTTTCCTAAAGGTTTACAACAGGATAACACGAAAAGTTATGTCCCAACCACTGCAGATTATTCTGCCGGTGAGAATCACGACCGGCCCCAAGTCAAAAGTCAAGCGACGTATCAGATGTCAAAGTTCAAACAACATGAAAGATGCGAGAAAAGAAGAGAAGGTTTGGGGAGCTGATCTGTGGCCTCACCACTTTCTGCTACCATGCAGGAACTCAGAGAGGCTTCTTTTTCTACATCAACGGCTCAATCAAACTAACCCAACAAGGCACAAAACAGAGAAATGGATATGGTGCAATGTGAGACCACAAACATGACTAGAATCTAGAAACAGATGTGTGTGATTTGGTCCCGGTCTACTCTCCTGGGGCCCGGTGGGAAAACGGGCCTCTTCTACCTCTCATCGGCTCCTCGGTCGCACCTTGACGCCCGGAGTTAAATGGACCTCGACCTGCTTTGGGGCGAGGCTAAGCGGGTCGCGTTAGCTGCTTCGGCACCTCTGCGTCGTCTTTCTGTCCCGGGTCGAAGCGGCGCGCTCCCGGGAAACGGGCCCAATGGGGCGGACGTGGCCAGATGCTGCCTTTGATTTTACTCTGGTTAGCAAGCAGGCGCGGCGCTCGTTGCAGAGCGTCAACTGCGTGCCATAGTTCGAATGCCTTTGACCAGCTGAGGTCTGTTATCAGTGAGAAAGGGAGCGGGATGATCAGATTTTTCAGGGAGGGGCACCTTTACGCCCTGAACCTGACTTCTTCACTTCCCACAGATCACCGCAAGGTTCATGCAACCGACGTGTAGTGATGTTCTGCCCTTCACGTGGATCTCTGCACTTTAAGGCAACATTGACATTTGGGTCCGCCCGGCGTTCCCACCCGGCGAGCTGCGTGTTGCGGGAACAAATAAAGGTGCACGTCTGTAAGAATCGCATTGGAATCATGATGAATGCACTAACTAGCCTGGTCAGATTGTCTTCAGTGGGTTTTATTATGCAAGTACAACACTGATACCGGACAAAGGCAAAATGAGTAAGAATAAGCCGACGGGTTGGGTTTGCGACTGTAATAAAGTCATGGAGTAAAAAGCATTTAACAATATTATACAGCATTTTTATAATCAGTCTTACTTCTCTGATTGAACTTTTTTTTGAATGGCCCTTTAAAAAGATTTTTTTGCTTTGGTGAGATTTAACAAAAAGGCGTTTTAGAGCCATGGTTAACTAGGGGAGGCCCGTCGTTGTCATTCCTCTGTCACCTGTGTTCTGAGTCATCCCTGATACTCACAACACGATGGTCCAATAGTCATTCAAAGCAGCATGTTCGGTTCTGTTCTCCGTGTGATCCATTCACTCAACCTAAACCATCCGAGTCACATACACCAACAACGGCATCACACCAGGAGATGTAGTGGGAACATTGGGGGAGGGGGGGGTTAGTATATAATTGTTCTTTAAATGTGACCCATTAGTAGAGTTGCTCTTAAGTGATCGCTTGTAACGTCTCAGTTGTATCGACAACAGCAGCTCAGTGCTGCCGCCAATAAATAAATACATGGAGCGCCCCGACGGGCCGGAACCAGACAGCGTGACTACAAAGCTGGAAGTACAAATGTCCAACGTTACATTCTTGAGGGGAAGCCCGGACCGGGAGAAGAGGCCGCAGAGCCGTCGAAGATGTGGTCAAAAACGCGGAGTGGGGGGGCGGGGGGGGGAGGGTTCACCGGAGGTAGAAATTCATGCCTCAGCTGGTGCAGGAGACGCCGAGTGTCCGTCAGCCTCTGCACCGCCTGTTTGTAGACGAACCGCCGGCTCCAAAAAAAACACACAGGCAGGCTGTCGCAGCGCTGAAGGAGCTGTGTGGGGGGGGCCTGGAGGGCCTGGAGGGGGGGGTTATGGAGCAGCAGCAGCAGGTTCTGCAGGACGATCCGCGGGAGCCAAGTCAGTGGGGGGGGGGGCGGTGGTGGTGGTGGAGGGTCTTAGTCTTTTTTCAGAAGCACGAGGTTTAATGGAGTCTCACATGGAAGGCGGAGCTCGGCCCACGGCGCCTTGTGACCGCCGGCCTGCAGAGGAGTCGGAAACGCGCCGGGTGCCTCATCACGGGTTTTTGGTCTGAACGCCAACAGGGAGGGGAAGGGGGAGGGGCAGAGGGGGGGGGGGGGGGGGGGGAGGAGGAGCCCTGTGGGAGAGAAACGTGTGCGGAGAGAGGTTTCAGAGCGCAGCTGCTAGTGAAGGATTAAAGGTGGATTTGCTTTGGATTTTCAAAATCTCACCACTTACGCAGAAGGCGGGCGGGCGCAGCGCCGTTACTCTATTTCGATGACGTTCAACATGTTTCTGTAATCAGACGGGAAGAGAAAACGTCAGACAGTAAACACCACGTCCCCACGCGGCTCAACAACGAGCCGGGAAGCCTTTAACGCTGGAGCTCAGGGGCTTTCGATGCCGTAACGTTACAGCTTTAACTGAGCATGGACCAAACGGGATGAAGAGTGGTGTGTCAAGACATTTATAAACGGGGCATAGGTTCCCAAATCCTTTCTTTGCAGCGCGGCCTTTTGGTTAAAAGCTAAAATGTTATGACATCGCTGGGATTTCACACTGCAGCAACTCATATTGTCACCATTTCCTCCGGTGCTAATGGTTTTAATGCTAACAAAGCGCTAGCTTTAAACTCATTAAATCAAGATGACTACATATTCATCTGAACAACGTCAAAGAAGGCTCACTTTTCTGATATTTCAGTGTCTAGTGGAGGCGCGGTCGCTTCGGCTCCTGGGAAGAGTCCAACTTCTCCAGGACTTTGTTGCGGATCCTCCTCGTTCCTACATGATCGAACCTGTTTTAGGAAATAAATATTAACACAAGACACAACTCAACAGTCTGCACACCCGTCAAACCAAACAGAGAGCTATCTCTGGACAATGAGCGAGTGGCCCTGGATATGAAACAGATTAGCGGCTCAAAGCTCGACTCACCTTCCACACGAGCAGCAATATGAGCGCTAGGAGTGGAATGAACAGTAAGGACAGAAGGCTCTGCTCCACCACCTCAGACAGGGCTCTCGTTTCAGCATCTGGGGGGAAAAAGCAGAGTAAAACGTGAAAACCTCCTCCTCTCGGACTCTTCCCACTTCAACCGTTCAACGGTTCACATTTTAACAAGTAGCTGGAGATCTTGAGGTTGTTTTAACGTCATTCTAGTCTCGCGTATGTGTAACTTTAGAAATCTATATTTCCCCAATTAGTTTTAAGTGTAAAAAAATCTATTTTTTTTAAAACCTCTCACGCATCACAACAGCATTATTGAAAAAACCTGCTTCTGGTTCTGTTTCTATGAATCTAATGACGGAAGGTTTGGCTTCCACAGAAGGTTCAAATGTCAACCTTCAGCGCATAATCCGGGAAAACGAGAGAGCCAACATCTGAGAGAACGAGCTCCGAAACACACTTTTCGAGTGAGACTTTCAAGCCGTGTCACATTACCACGTTTCTTAAATCTATCCATGCCGTCAAAGCCAGACCGGGTGAAAAAAGCCCAGTCGTTCGCCCAATTGAGTCGTTTTACATTTTACGAGACAAACCCGCTCCGGCCCTAATGTACCTCTTACCACCTCAAAGGGTTCAGGAACAAAGCACACAATATATTTCCCATGAATGTTTAATGTGTCAACTGGAAGATTCCGACGAGCCCGACGAGATGAGACCCAGCCCACCGGGAGGTGGCGAGGAATTTCGCCCCGCGGCGCTCTCTCCGAGTGACAGCCGCTCCGTGGGCTACGGGCCTGAGTGTCGCAAAAATACCGCCGGCTTTGACACACCAGCTGGGCCGGTTTCTGCCACGGGAACACAGACCCGAATGAACCCAAGACGCACTCACGTTGATTGCAGCCTGTTTCACACTCTGCGTCTTTACTGCTGGGCGCCGGTGTCACTGTAGAGGGGAGACGGGGGGGGGGGGGGGGAGTTTGAGTTAGTGAGGGCCTCATGGTGAAAACATGTCATTGTCAGGTGCAAAAAGGTAGACTCAATAGTGCCTTTTTCATGCTGCCGCCCCCCCTCCACACACAAAAGATCCAATGCAACCACTCGGTCCAAGCTTAGATTGGAAGATTGCTCTGTAATCAACACGTACACAATGAGGTTTCGGCCCCTTTTCTTCCCTCTCACATGCGCTACCTGGGGACGCCGTCCCCTCGGCCCTGTGACTCAGCCGCGTCTCAATGGGCCCTTCGAAGCGCCGGGAACGTTTTTCAGTTCAGTTTCTTTTTTTTTATCTCGCAAAGTTCTTGAGAACAAATGACGGTTCCCGGACTGAAAAGCTTGTGGAGGCGGCCACCAGAGATCCGCGCTGAATGGAGCCGGCTCACAATAGACCAAAGGAGACGGGCGGGCGCTTTACAGGCCGAGGTCGACTGCTGGTTCGAATTTGTAGACTGGATGGTAAATAATGAGCCGGAAGTGTGACCTAAATCGTCAACTCGGGCAGTAAAACAACTTGAAAGGTCCTGTGTGCGGGATTTAGTGGACACTAGTGGGGAGGTTCCATCTGAAGACCCCTAAAGAAACGCTGCGGTGTCTTTCGGGACCGTCGACTCAACCCTTTTGGACAATGATTTGTGGGCGCCAACGCGGTTTTGCGACTGTTGTGACCCTTTGGGGCTTTGGAAAACACAAAAAAGGCTCTTCCAAGAGCTGCTGCCTGGTTTGTCCTTTTTGTGCCACGGTGGAGACGTTGCAGAGCCTCAGTAACACGTACGCCCGATGGAAACCAGTTTCTACCAAGACTTCCCTTTCAGTAACTCAAAACCCTGACAGTCAGCCAAAAAAAAATGTTATTGTCAGCATCAGATTTGCTTTGGAACTTTGTTCCAATGAAATGCTCCTGAAAAACCAGTTGACAGTGAAATGATAGATACGTAACTGTCAGCGTGGCATGTGGAACCAATGTTGATGTTGAGTCTCCACCCGTCCCGCATGAGGAGAGAAACCCACACTCGCACAGAGTGTCTGCCAGAGAAAGCTCGGACTGATTGTTATCTTTGACCGGTCTTGTTGTCTTATCGTAGCATCCCGCGGCTCACATCTCGCACCAGATGGGCTCATTGTGCCGATGAAACACGTCAGATAACCACGTTAGCGCCTGACATTTGCCAGTCCACAACCGTTTATGTCGTAGCTTCCTCCCCGAGAGTCAGAAGTCACAGCTGTGTCTTATTTTTGTTTAAACCCTAAGCTTCTCGGTAGAGAGGTCATGGGGTTAATAATGGCGGCAGCAACAAACAAGCAGGCACCAAACGGTCTGCGCCTTTAACCATCCGTCCATAAAACAGACAACAAGGGCACCAACGGGCTGCAAATAATGACTACTGGTCTTAAGGAGCAAATTCCTGGTTTTGTCCGACCCCTCAGGCCCAAGATGTTCGGCACTGATTTAAAGCTGGTGAGGAGCAGCACACTTTCATGTTTCTTTACTCGAAACTGTGGATTTTTTAGTTTTATAACTAGAGGTTTCCAAAGACGATGATGGTGCACTTCTGCACGGCCATCATGGAGTCCATCCTCTGCCCCTCCATCACCGTGTGGTACGCTGCAGCCACAGCCAAGGACAAGGGCAGGCTGCAGCGGGTCATCCGCTCTGCAGAGAGGGTGATTGGCTGCAATCTGCCGTCTCTCCAGGACTTTGAAGCGGGCCAGAAAGATTGTAGCCGACCCCTCCCACCCTGGACATGAACTGTTTGTGCCCCTTCCATCCGGCAGGAGGCTGAGGTCCATCAGGACTAAGACCTCCCGCCACACGAACAGTTTCTTCCCTTTCGGCAGTCGGGCTCATCAACAGAGCCCGGGGCCCCCCCTGACTGACTCTCACTCCCATGTTCATTCACTTTGTCACTTTCACTTGTCACTTTCTGTTTAGCTGGTGCACTTTATCTTTATTTTTATTTCTCAACTTACTAACCCATAGCTTTAGCGTACTAAACCATAGCATATATTTTATTATACTTTTATTTTATGTTTATCTTATTGCTGCACTATGTTGTCTTTATTGTACTGTCTTCCGTCACGCACCAACCGCCAAGTCAGATGTATGTCTAACATAAAATGGCAATCGACGTTTCCTGATTCCTGATTCTTGAGATGTAGTTGCTTGCTGCACTTGTAGGCATTTGACAGCCTCGACAGGTTTTTGTCATGAACCAGCCGCCGTTTCATCTTCACTTCATCGGCTCCCGTCGAGCCAGCGAATACCCGGTCAAAACCACCAAGAACGCAAACCCGATCAGTATGAAAATACACAACCATGAGGTGGAGGGTTTTCTGTAAAGGAGCACAAAGAGTGGAACATTCACCATTTGAGTATTCTTCTGTTGTTACTGCGTATGGTGTTGTGGGACAGGGAGGGGGGTCGCAGTCATCTGAATATTCTTTATTCTGTGCGGCTCTGAGGAAGTCTTTGACGAAGTCAAAGTAGCGCGCCGTCTGCCACCTCTCTTCCCTCCAGTGGCAGTCAAACTCGTACATGATCAGCTCCTGCAGAGACACATTTCAACATTAGTCGCATCTCACAGACTAGGTTCCGTCATTGTGTGGTTGCTGTTGACATCATGACAGTGTGTGGATATTGGGTTTATTCTTCTACTACTTCTGCCACAGGAACTTACCAAAGAGCCCATGCTGATCCGCAGTTCTTGGAACATTTGGATGAATATGCTAATATCTTTCCTGTTGGAGGAAATGTTTCCAAACTTATCCTCTAAACGTTTTAAACTTTCCTCTAAGTTGAAGACGTTTAATTTCACCCAACACATCCCTCCCTGAAAGAGGAAGAGAAGATGTATGGCATTAATTGAGTGTCCATAACAGACTGCATGTCCACTAACGTACCATAATCCTCCCAGAGCGGCCTTACCTCTTCCCTCGGAATGTATTTTACAGGAATTTTGTAATCTTTGGGAATATTTTGTCTCTGTAAAAGGAAAAGAGCACAAAAAAATATGCAGACAAATTACATTTTCGAAATGAAAGCCAAACTGCTTTTGGAATTAAAAGAACTTTAAAAACAGAATGAAATTTACCCCCAAACAGAGCTGGGAACGTTGTAGTGAATCACAGCTTTGTTCTTACCAGAATAGAAAGTCTAGAGATGTCATCTGTCACTGGGTTGGCGTCAAATTTGCTTGAATGTACCCCAAGCGTGATGAACAGCAGTAAATGGACACAGACGCGTATCCAAATCTGCAGATCCAAAACAAGACAAACACAAGATGTTTTGACAATTATCCAATAATGACCTATTAGCTATAATGAATACCATCATATGACATGATGATGATCAACTCTTTGTGACCAGGCTGCTCTGATGTTCCTCAATGAGCAGCCTGATTGGCTTATGAATCCACATGGACCCACTAGGAGTCATTGTCATAGAGCGCACAAAGCCTTTCTGGCTTTAAGCAGGTCGTTCTAGACCACGCAAAAGACAAAACACATTTTGTGGTGCTCCTGCCTCTCCCTGAAAAGAGAGGACATAAATATTCGGGCATGATCGAACAGTCGCAACCGTAACGGCCGTTAGGTAAGAGTTATTATGCATGAAGCCTTCAGCCTGTGTGCTAGGTGTACTCTGCAACGCCTTCAGACCACTCAAAGTGCTTTCACACAACATGTCGCACGCCCACTCACTCACCCATTCATGCAATGGTGGTCGGGGCTAACACGCAAAGTGGCACTATTCATCAGGACTAACTAAGCACGCACACACCCATTCACACGCTGCCCAGGAACCACCGATCTGCAGTTTAGAGGCCCGTCCGCTCTATCAGACACCAGCTAGCTAATTAGCTTGGACTGCCAATATTTCACGTAGATGTAATCAAACACTGAAAATATGTGGATATTTGGATTCACATCGCATTAATGCAAAGGACAATAAACACAAACGCTCCGATGTCTGATAATGATGTTGATGTAAGCAATTTAGAGGGGTAGCTGGCAATTAAAAAAAACAAGACAAGAGTCCAAGTACCATCTCATTGTCTCTGATGAAGACAAATGGAGTTCTTCACAAAGGAGGAAGGACGTACGTTATCAGTGTCGTCTTAGCGTGGAACAACCTGCAGATCAGGTTCCGTCCCAAATGAGTCCTTAGCCACTAAAACTAAATGCCTTGGGAAAACCTTTTCAAGAGAGACTTTTAAAAAAGTCCTGCAATGCAAACCATCCTCTTCAACGTTAACAATGTGTCGCCTGCACTTTCCCTGCATGCCGACGCGTTCAAACGATTTCTGTGTGGCGGCTCCTTGACACTTGGAGTAGGTACTCGGAGCTGGAAAGCAAAGGGTGCCGACTGCCTATGTGGCTGTGGGTCTGTGCATAGACGGGGGGGGGGGGCTGAAAAAAAGCTGCTTTCAAGTGGTCAGGCCGGGCCTCTCTCTCCCAGCCTGCCACGCAGCTGGTTCTCAGCGGACCATTAGGCCCTGAGAAAAGCAAACCTCAAATCAGTCATGTTGCAACACTGCGTTGTTGTGACACACAGGTGGATACGATTTCAAGGATGCATCCAGCGAGATTTCTCACAAATCATATTTCACTCACTATCGCAATCTGCGATTCCGTGTCTGCACCTGCATTGTCGAGTAATCCGACACGTCTTGCTCCGCCACATGCGTTGCCCCCCCAGGGGCAGAAGAAGTGCCGGAGAGACCACGACTTGGGACGGCAGAGTCCGTTTCTGAGAAGCAGCACCTTCGTTGTCAACGAGCAAACCGGCGTCAACTAAGCGGCCGTATGTTTTCATCCATCGCCGTGGTTACACTCTTTTGTCCTCGGATGCACCGGGTCACAGCTCCGCTGCATCCGCATGTTTGTGTCCATTCATGACATGACACAGGCGATGATGATGATGATAAACCGAAAGTAGTAATGCGCCAAAAGGAAACAATGAACACATTTCAAATCTTTTGAAAAAATCTGCTCTGCTCTTGTTCTTTGAGGAAGAGACATGAAACCCGGCCCATTTGTTGCAACATCCTTTAGACACAACGCCTCATAAGGAACCGCGGAATGAAAAACATTTGTTCCTTCACAAAGAAACTGTAACTTTGAGATACGGTATTTGCTGTTGGTGTTGCACTGGCTTAGCGTACATTAGCAGGTGCCATTCAGTTGGCTGACCTGCTTCCTGTTCCCTGTGCCAATCTAACCATATTATGCAATGGGTCTGCAGGTCTCCTCTCAAAAGAGATTAGGGCCAGCCAGGGCCTAACCCAAAAACCATTGGAGGAGAACCGTGTGAGCTGAGCCATGTCTAATCTAATCACAACCAGCACAACTACTTTTTGCAGCAGCTCTTTGATTATTTATTTATTTCAAAAAGTGTCCCCGGCAGTTTGGGCCGTTCTGATTGGTTGTTGACGGGCCTTCCAGGCAGAGTTGGTCACTCAGCTTCCTTGTGCTACTGCACACTTGGTCACAACAGGAAGCGAATGGAACAGCATCCATTAACAGCAGGAAAAGACAAAGGGGTGGGGGAGGGGGGGGGGGGGGGGGGGCTGTACTCCAATTGCACGAAGCTTCTGTTGCTCACCAAAACAAATGGGCGTCCAATGGCAGACGGGACTTGGAGCGATTTACCAGAGACAAATGCTCGGGGTATCTTGTAACTCATCAGCTGCGCCTCGACCCCTTGTCATAAGTGATAAATCACATGAGCAAAAGGACACAGCGGATGAAACGTGAAGAGCTCCAGATACAACAACAGTTAAGGGTGCTTACTGTTAAGGTCAAGGACGAGCTGTTTACCAAAGCAAAGCCAGCAAAGACCTTCCACAGCATCCTAACAGATTCCAGTGCGTTCCGCATTCCCAAAGAATGGAACCGTTGTCTTTTCTTTAAGCATCAAGGGCTATCAATCACAAACCAACTCAGCTCAGATCCAACTGGGGGGCGGTTCATGCATCTTGATGTGTTTTTTTTTACCTTGTTCTGGTGCTGGTTTACAACTTTGCCACTGGAAAGAAACAAGCACCAGTTGATTGTTAATTTCATTGCTTTCCCCTACAAAGTGGGCTGAAGAGGAGGCCTCCACAGACAATGACATTGTGAGACTGAAGAATCACATAAAATCACTGAAAAATATTGTAAATAAATAGCAACCATTGTACTTTGCTTTTGGCAGAATCCAGTGCAGAAGGCTTCCCGCCATCTTTAAATATAATTGTGAGCGTTGCCATTTCCATTACACTGTGATCCTGTTCACAGGTCTTCTTTCTTTCAGTCTTGGAGAAAACACGGGTCAACAAAACCACATGGAAAGGCTTAGCAATGACGTCCTTCCGAGAGAATGTGAAGTAGAGCCGTCGAAGTGGGGAACCAACATGTTCTGCACACATGTGCGCTCTGCATGCGGAGAGCTGCCATTGGTTATTCAGAGAAAAAAAAAATCTTCCCCGCGGCGTTTCTTTTCTCGTGAGATCAGGTCGGGCCGGGGAAAGACCGCAGTACTCACAGCAGGACGTGATGGTGACGCGAATATCTGCCCACATTCCCCAAGTCTTTATGGGACGGATTCACAACCCATTAAACGAGCCGGCGGAACGCTACTAACGATAAACAGACCGACCGGGTTCCGACCGGGTTCACCTTACATCGGGCCGACGAGTGTCCTTTGTTGGTTGGGAACGGAGTTAAGCATCAAATGCAACTGACTTAAAATGAAGGAGAGGAAATGTTACGAAGAACACGTTTCTGAGTGGATAATTTCATGTTTTCATGTTTTCAACCAATTTGACTACTACTAAAAATGGCAGGATGTTGGTTATGTCATCGATGCCGACTCGATTACAGCTGAAACATGTTGTTCCAGGGCTATAAACTGTTTATGGGATTCAACAAGTTGTAGAAACAGTCATTGTTCTCCTCGTGGAGTTTTTTGTTGATCTCCTTGGGTGTTTCTTCCCGGAGGTTTGAGAGCAGACCCACCGCCGAGAAACTAACTCTGTGGGAACCTTTGGCTTTGGCCTCAGTGGGCGCGGTGCCGGCGGGCTGTCAATCACAATAGCGCCACAGAATACCCCGCTTTGTAATCTATTTAGCACCTAATTAACTAAATGGTCATCATTCCGTTTTGAAAGACCGTGAACTCATTTTAAAAGGATGTTTTGAGTTAACTAACAAGAGGTTATTAGATGTGCATTATTTCAATAAGACAAAAAAAGACAAGTAAATAAAGATGCCGCCGATACACACTTACTTAAAAAAAACAATTATCAGTAAAATCATTTGAGTCCTAAATGTCGTTCCCTACTCTAAACCTTTCAAACGTAGAGGGTGCAAGTGAGTTAATTACTTGGAATAATCACAATTTGTCACACATTCTTAAAAATATCAGTTTGTCAAATGACTGATTATTATTATTATTATTTAAGTACATATGTCTTGAGGTTACAACAACAACATGCTTACAGCTCTGCGATGCAGCACTACATCCAGGAACAATAATTCCTTATCTTATCGTGAGCTTCCTTATCTCCAAGGAAATGAACCGAGAAAATGCATCTCTGTGAAATAACGCCTGTGCAAAAACAAACCGATGGCGTCTTTAGAAGCAGCAAAAGCGCTGGTGAGATCCCGGGACTCCGCTCGGGCCAAACACAGCAATAAACAGCACAGCTGCGGGGTGAAGAGCTGGAGGACTTTCCCCCCACCCCCCCCCGACGCTCCGCGAGTGACCTTGAAGGACTGAAGTCCCAGCTGCTCTGACAGGAGCTCATCGTTTCCCAGGCCGGACCGCTGCCTCTGTGTCCTCAATGAAGCGAATCGCTCCCGTGTGCGCGCCGCGTTCACTGGGAACGCAATGGGAGACGGGCTGGACCTTCTGTGAGGAGGACAGGAAAGTGGACTTTCCCAACAGCGCGATATCTGGCAGATCTGAACGGGCTCTCCAGGCCAAACCCTAACCCTCAACCACGTATTCTCGTAGAAGCAAAAAAAAAAAAAACAGGACATTTATGACATCGTTGCTTTGTTGTTTGTACCATTCAGTCCTGCGTTGTTTACCGACTAGAAGGAAAGAATCAGGTTTCTCCCCCACGCCGCCGATCAATGAGCCGTCACATGCACGTGTCAATAGTTAACATCTTAATGGCTGCTCGGAACAGACGCTCCGACGTTCACGACTGCAGACAGCTGCTTTTGGTGTTTCTCATTGACGGAATTTCAATCGGAGGGGGGGGGGGGGTTTGGATGAAAAATGCTCATTGACAACAGATGAACTGTGATCATGAGTCTGGACAGAATTACACGAGGACAAAACCGACAAACAGACGGACAAATTAGCAGCGGCTGCTGCCGTCTCCATGGGCGAGTACCGACAACAAGGTACTCCTGAGTGCGATGGAGAGGGGTCAGGCCCGTTTGGGAGGGATCAAGGCCGGCAGCTCGACAGCCACTCGTCTCTCAAGTACGGGGGAGGTTCTTGGTGGTAATGAAGATGTGGTTTTCCAACACAGGTTTGCTGTGGCGCTGAAGGGATCCAAAGCAGCGGTGGATTCTACGGACGAGCCGGAGAAGACCAGAACAGTACATACACATACAGCACTTACAGTGGGTCACAAACGCGGAGGTAGAGACCCTGTTGCTCCCATAATGGCACAGAGAAAAAAATAAACGTTTTAATTGTGTAATGAGACCAGACTGAATTGAGACTTTACCAAATGATGTGCCCCCTTTGACCAAATAACATGAAAGAGTTAAGAGGAGATTAGAGGTCTTAATAAAACGAAGGGCACGTTGTGTTTCCAGAGAAGGAAGGACGGAGCAATGCTGTTATTGAGCGAAACTCACAAGATTCTCATTTCAAACTTTGAACCAGTAAATGTCCTTTGGCTCCGGGGAGATCTTGTTATTCCACAAGGACATTTGTTGTTTGAGATGGCGCGATGGCCTAATCTGATTACCGTCTCCGAGGCTTGAGTCCTAATTCAAGAATGATATCATGTCATCTTTTTAGAATTGGACATGTTATTAATATGAACCTGACGGTCACAATTTAGAATCAATAAATTATATTTGTTGTCTTTTCATCTGGATTTCCACCAGACATCACCTGATGATGAATTTTATATAAGCTCGTAAAAATGTGTCACTTTTCTTCTCCAACTCCAACTTGTAATTGGATTAGAAGCAGTGGACGAAATCCAGCCCCGGAGCCCCCCGAGGATTATCTGCTGTCAGACCAATACACATTTTTGGGAAAAAACATAGAGATCCTGCAGTCTGAAAGACCAGGATCAAAAACTGTATTACTTTTTTCAACTTTGAAAAAGACAGCGAACGCCACATCCACTGTGTCGCCGATTAACTTTCACAATTAAAGCCCCCAGAACATTAAATATTTGCAGGCGAGTATTTCGCGCTCCGGTGTTTGCCCCGCCTTAAAACCTTTGCTCTCCCCTCTGGTATCTAGCAGGAAATCTGATCTTGCCAACATTTCAAAAAGTGGGAGGATGAAGATAAAGTACATTAGAAGTCTGTGTATTCTCTAGTGTTTTCCTTGGAAAGGAAACGTTATATTTTATCGTCACCTTGTAAAGTTACACCACTTTCTATGTCAATAAATAGCTACAAAGATAGTTCTGGTTAATATACTCTAAGGGGAATTTCCCTCTGAGTTCAGTAACCAACCTTCCCCCCCCTTCGGATTCCTCACACGGATGTCCTGCCAACTTTTTCACCTTCGCAACTTCTCACCCACAGCGGAGCTCTTATTCTCCAGATGGGCATCGCAGTGGTTGGTAAACGCAGATGTTCACAAGCTCATTGCAGGTATTCCAACACACCGTATGCTGTGCTGTGTGCTTTGATAGCTGCAGGGCCAGGATTGGTTCATGCTGATCATCCGCAATGCTTCACATTGTTACGGAGACACTTTTAGAGTGTTTTTGTATCTACGTATCTTGCGCTGGACTGTAGGACTGTAGGATGCATTCAGGGTACACCTGATTTGTCTAATCCCAACCTTTCCAACAACGGCCCCCAACCACGTTCAAAGAGATCGTTCAGCTATACAGTCAAAAAGCGCTTAACAGGAACTGTGTTGGTCGACTGCACAAGACATCGGGCCTGCAGCAATGTGCGATCCCATGTGAGTGCCCATGTGAACAGCGCCCTTTCCTCTGCATCCACTGTCCTCCATGACCTCCGGATCATGTGGAACCCCCGTCTGATGGCCCTGCAGCGGAGTGGGCTCTGAGTCAGATGCACACAGGGACAGCTTATTGATTTAGATGACTTCACGCTTGTAAAAGATTTCCATTCACTGAGGCATTGGAAATAACTTTGAGCGTACAGCACAAAGAGGAACGGGGTAATCAAGCCTTTGCAATTAGCTGCAGATGAAATTTACATCACAAGGCGACTTATTTATGCTACATATGAATATATGTTATTATTAAAACCAACTAATTCCTATTTAGGTCAACACTCTGGAAACACTCAAACCAACAGCTCCCTGAAGATGCGTGGAAAGATGAGGTGACTCCGCACAGCACTGAAACGAAAACAAGCATCAACATTTCCAATCAGAACTTCTGGCGGATCGAGTTGGCCCAGAAAAGCAATAACTGTTTCATTTTTACACACACACACACACACAGCATGTGGATAATGGCCATTACATTCTTTAAGAGCACAGAGTGGCCATCACACCACAGCGTGGAAACCCAAAGCTTTTACTTTTACGATACTACAAAACAGAAGAAACATGAAATTGGCGGCAAAAGGCGTTGGACCAATAGCGCTGAGGGGCCTCAAGGGCTGAGATGCTGTGATGAGTATCACAGAGGTCACAAGCCTATATGCAACAAACCAATATGCTATCAAATAATCATTTTCACTACACAGGAACACCAACACCTATCACTAAGACCAGAGCCGAAGGGTCCGCATGCACGTCTCTCATGGGAAAAAGTCAAGATGGCTCACTCGTCACCTCTCTTAACAACTCGGGAAGCACACGTCATTCGAGATTAAGGTCTGTCATAAACCATGACATTATTTTGATCTTGAACTGCAGTGTTAAAGTTAAAAAATGTGTACCAAGTTGAGAAATTGAGTTGAGAGGAAAGAAAAAAGAGAGGTTAACACGCCCTGCCAGCCAACAGAGCCCGGCTGAGGTCAAGTATTCTCTTCACCTGACAATGATTACCCCCACTAACTGACCGGCGGCACTTTGTGTACAGAGACAAGCCCGAACCCAGGTCCAATAAATCACTGAACCGATGCGACCTCTCAAGCTTCCCCGCCCGATTGAAAAAGGCCTCCAGGAAATCTTCGAGCTGACAGACATCAGCAGGCAGCACTTAATGGTGCCGAAATCTCCAAACACTGTTTCTAAACGCCCCCCCCCCCCCCCCCCCTCCCCTCCGAGCATGGTTGCTGTCTCCTGCGCCATGTTCTGAAACCCGTCCCTGACTCAACGGACACCTCTCAGGGGACGGCTTCAAGGAGCGCTGTAATCTCAAACTGCGAGATGCAGACTTCCGGCTGAATCTATCGAAAGCCAAAAGTAGTCTCAGTCTTTTTCTGAACAAGGCGGCAAACGCTGGGACGCGACGCCCGAGCTGCCAGCGCAGCCAAAAGGCCTAGAAGCGCGTTGGCGTTGTGGCTTTTATGGATTCGGCATGGCGTTCATTTCTGGAGAAAAAGAAAAACCGCAACATTTTAGGCTGGAACTACAAAAAAAGTGACTAATAAAAAGGAAATGTGGGGAGACGTGATTAGCTGGATGGTATTTTCTGAAGAAACAACGTTGCACTCGCAAGGTTTGTCTTGCATCTACTCGACCACAACGCGACACAGCGAGCGCTGCCGGTAGGTCGCCTCTCTGCGGTGAAGCGCTGAGAAGTTTATGTTCCCAGGACTTACGTAACCAACTCCTGAAAACAAACACTGCTGCACAACTGGGGCTCTGGCCGTGTCCAAAAACATAAAAAACAGTTTAAAAAAATGGAATTTCTCCTGTTCTGAATTAGAGGGGTGCAAATTATTTTTTTTATCAGAGACAACACCTTTTATTTTAAACTATTTGTATCTCTATGTATATCAGTATATATATTTTGTATATCTGCTTCGAGAAGACCTCTTTATGGTCATAAAATGTGATCAACCTCCACAACCTTTCCAGTGTACTGCTTATTAAATATGAAACACAAATCATTCAGACTTCCCAGAGGGTACGAAGAAAAAAAGACCGAAGCAAAAGAATTTAATTTAACCAGTAACACGAGATCCTGGAGACCAACGTGACTGAATCTCTCAAACGCCAAACAACCTTTGATGGAAAAAATGGATACCTGAAAAATCAATTTAAAAAACAACAATTTTTTTTAAAGTTTTCGATGCTAGGTTTCATTTAGAGTTGCAGCCACACAAAACTAATTTTCGGTAGAATTTGTGTAACAGTGAGATTCACGTAAGCCGACGGGCAGTGATTAAGGCACGAGTTGCGGGAGCATGAATCCCCGATGTGAGCTGATAGAGTGTTTTAGTAACCGAAGGTCTTACAGGTGGCTTCTAACTGAGAGGGTCCGTTTGCTTGATTCAGCAGCCGTGAGCTCACAGAACCCCGAAGCAGCGTGACGGCTCTAATGCAATAGAGCGGGAGGCATTAGCGAGCTATGAGAACAAGTCCTTAAACCCTGGACTCGTTTACCAGATTCAAGTCAGCATTATTTGCCTTCTTAGATGATCTAATTTGCCGTAAACAAAACCCATTCAGCTGTGATTACTGCATGACACAATCAATCCGGTGATGCGGAGCTCTCTGTTATTTAACCGCCTTCTGTTCTGCACCTACTTGCATCTTTCAAAAAAAAAAAATCTGAAACAGTGAAGATTTCCTGCAATGAATGACAAAGAAAAGCCCTCTTCTGGTCCCTGAGCAGATAAGAGGACACAACAACAGAGCGGAGGTGGATCAGGCCCGTGTTACGTGAGCAGCTGGCCTGTGGATTCGCTCACCGCCTCCAGCCGGCATCGGGGCTGTCAATCAGAACACAGATCTGCGCTGAATGACGGCCAAGGGCCTCCACATATCTGTGGCTCCGTTCACTGAGGGGTGGGGGGGGGGGGGTAAAGACATGTGATGGCTCTGTTAACCTCCCGTGGCCCAAAGATCTGAGCGAATGATCTCTCAGAAATGGATTCAGGCGTCAGAAACAGAGCGCCCCCCAGCGGTGAAAAGGTGTCCCGTGGTGGTCGAGAGCCCCTACGCCCCCTCCCCCCCCACCCAACACACACACACACACACACACACACTTTGTCCCCCGCTCTGACATTCACCTTGTGAGCCGCAGTTTATCGGAGGATTTCTTGGAATGAACTGATCAGACCATCCCTGAAGCAGACTGCACCTACACGTCTGTTTCCAACCTGAGGGGGGGGGCGGGGCACGCTAAATAAAAGATGAAAGGTGTGCACCGAGGCAGCCAGCCAGGCCCAACTTGGTGTGTAACTTCATTAAAAAAACATGAAGGGAGACTCTTCTGTTGTGGATGTGATCAACAGCAGCAGGGATGCAGAGCCCCCCCCCCCCCCCCCACACACACACACACACACTTCAAAGCATTCTATTCCCAGTTGCACGCACACACACTCTGATAAATCATTATTATTAACGTTCTTTCATTAGTTATCTGATCACGTCATCTTAAATTGCCAATCAGAGTGAGCTATTTCTATTACTATTGTTCACATGGGGTCCATCGGGTGCACACGTGCACGGGGGTTTCTGGACTAAATGATGTCACCTGAGACGCCAGAAGGCTCTCTTTGGTAGTAGGATCACACCTTCCACCCCCAGAACACGGCAACAACGAATTAAAGATGACATCAGCTGTTCGAATTAAGAAATGTCACAAGTTGCCACCTCGTGCACGTCCAGGTTGTGTGTATCCATGGAAGCACAGTCTGCCGCCCTGTACCTGATTACCGACAGCTTAATTCACCCACTGGTGACTTGTGCCTGGCGGGATCAATCGGGTCGGTGCTGGGGGGGGGGGGGGGGCTTTAATCCTGTACCACATCCTCCTATACAATAACTAATTACATTAGGGACAGATAGGCAGTCGGTGCCTGTCTGGCGCCGCACATGTGATGGGATATCGATCTGCGGGGGGGGCACCGCTCTTTCAAACTGCTTGATCGGGAAAAAGAAGCCGCCACTTGCATGTCCAGTTTACTCTGAATAAGCGGCTCGTGGCGCCATCTCTGCGGAGCCCACGCTAAGCCTCGCACTAATTGGAAAGAAGGGGGGGGGGGGGGACGTACTCGTTTGACAGGTGAAATTGGACGTCGTGAGTCCAGCAGCAGCGCGTCCAGCTGACCCGCGTCGCGCTCTCATTTCCTCAAGTAGAACAAAACAAACGTAAGAAGCGGAAAACAATCACTTACTTTTGGCTTCTTCATATGGAACGACAGCAGCAAATCCAGTGTGTGCGAAAGCCTATTTTATTTTACTTCTACGGGGAGGAAAGGGGTTGTCATCATCCTGTGTGCACATATCCAATGCTTAAGTCCGCGCGGTATCCAAGCACAGGAGAAACGAAGCCCCCCGGGAGGAGGAGGAGGAGGAGGAGGAAGGAGAACGGCGAATAACGTGAAATCAAACTTTCAACCTTTGCGACGTGCAGGCTAACGGCGTGGGGCATGAATCCCGTCTACATACAACATAGATCCAGACTGGAGCGGGACAGCGCGCGCAGGGAGGGCGTTAAGCTTTTATAATGGTGCGTAAAGAGCCGCCCTCTGACGCGCACGGGGTTCACTCCGAAACCTCTGAACCGGTCTAAATCAGACATGAAAGCGCTTTCACAACTCCCGAATGCCGGTGGACGTTGATTGCGCAATGCATGGTGGATTCAGTACACGTTTTAACCCCTAAGTGTCCATACAGTTTGACATTTGGGCTGATCGCGTTGTGGTTGTTCGTCTCCAACTTGGAATGATGCCTTGTTCTCAAATTCAAAAGGTCAAATGGCCTCATTGGCTTGGACGTTTTTCAAGACCATCGTTGCCAAGGAATTATTGAACTAAAGTAATTAAAGTAATTACTTTAAAAGTAAAGTACAGTCACATAACATTGGGATGGGTGTATATTTATGATAAAATGCAGTGTATCCTGCATGAATCTGGATAGCATTCATTTCATCAAATCACACTGTGTGTGTGTGTGTGTGTGTGTGTGCGTGTGTGCTTGGGTTGTGACATGTTGATACATGGGCCCAAAGAAGCAACGAGATACACAAGGACAACAAAGACACCAAAAGAACTACAACGAGATACGAACCAACAACATGATGCCAAATAGCTGCAAGGGTACACAACGACTCAGATCAATTACAAATAGCAGCAACACAACATCAACAAAGGCACGATGGACACTGCAGATCACAGACAATTGTTCAGGGAATTGGAGAAGTAAGCTGAAAAGTGTGTGTAAATTCCTCACAAGTTCGCAGGGTGCCACGTTAATTATTCGTTACAATTCTTGACAATACAATAAAAACAATACTTGGAATTATTAAAATGTGTCATCTTTGCAGACGATAAATTTATTTAGGTTTGCTATTGAAAAGGTGCTGGAAATCATCAAAACCTGGTTAGTTGTTGAATTGAAATTGTCTTAATCCAAAGAAATAAAGAATTATCCAAAAATAGTCAGATGGGAATATTTAATAAAGTATATCATATTAAGATCCATTGCTCACTTATATTCCCTTACATCTTGTAAGCAGGGTTTCTTTTTGTGGAGATTCTATTGCTAATTTTTGGGTTTTAAACAGTTGTTTAAAAAGCTATTTTTGAGGATTGCGTGTGAATGTAATACCTCTTTCTCCTTGAAATCTCTTTACATTCCTTGATGGACATCTGGGACTCAACAGTCACTTGACTGATTTGTCACAGTAGTCTTCAGCCGGGTGTATTGACCACAAAGACGCGCGCGCGCATGACTGAAGCGGCGGAGGTCCGTCATGGCCTGAAGATGAGACGTAGCGAGCTGAAGCACTTTCTAAATCCTGAGCTCTCTGTGTGAAATGACAAGGTCGAAGGTGTCAGAGTGAATGCTCCTCGTGCACTTTCGTATTTTGGGCATCACCTGCTGAGCGGTGACCACGCATTCTGCATTCCTCCAGATAAGCCATAAGCTTTGGGGTTTTCTTGGAGACGTCTTTGTGGTTTGTGGTCGCTGAGCCTGGGCTCTCTTTTAGCGACCAAGGAGACCGCGCTCTTGATTACACTTTGAGGGAAACATTTTTTGTCCTCTCAGAAAACGTGGTTATTGTGAATCGAAGCAACAAAAAAAAAGCAAAAACCACGCCAATGAAACATCCTGGCTTTGGCTTGAAAAGTGAACCATAATTGAAACATAACAAACCCAACAATGTACTTGATTACATTTAGGCAACAAATGCACTCACAAGGGACACAGACAGCATGTCCCCCCGAGGGCCCCAAGGTTTCTGACCTCCTCCCTAAGCATTCTAAACTGTATTTGGGAAGTATGAAAATGTAAAAACCATCCACAATATGTTTGCTTCTTAAAAGGAATTTGCTGGTTTCCCATATTGAGATCCATGGAATGAGGGGAGTAACTGTAAAATGTGAGAAAAGGTCGAGGGCAACAGATGAACAATCAGAGGTGGGAATTTATTAGCAGTAAAATAAAAAAAAACGAACTCAAGGGAACATTATACTTCCTGCAAGGAAGGCAGCACTGATTAACACACGCCCTGAACAAAAGGAGAACAATATAGGGCCAACGGGTAGGTCCCCATACCGACGTCAAGCTGAGAAAACAGTAGCCACCCAAACACACACACAAACACACAGCTGGAAAAGGCTGCTCCAGATGCTGATTGAATACACCGGCTGGGGAGGTCATCACCTGCAGAGAGAAAGAAAACACAAAAATCACTGGACAGCACAACAAGGTTTGAGGAGACAGAATGAGTTAGGACTGTGCGGTATTAGAAGGATTCTGACAGTATTCCGTTATAGCTTTGTCAAGTAAACACATGAACTCATTGACCCCTAAAAGGACCGCCTGCTAACCGAACAGCTGTTTGCTTGCCAACTTGCTCCTAACTGGCAAGTAAGCTTGTTAGCGTGTTAGCTCGTTAGCTAGTTAGCGTGCGGGTGCTAGTGTTGCCACCAGAGGCTCGACAGACTTTGCAATAAATCGTTTTCTAACGTAATTTACTTTGCATTTTCTAAAATTAAAAACCCTCCAACAGACACAGCACAAGATGTGTTGGTGCATCATTGTTAAAAATAATAAATAATACTACTCATTGGGCTTCCTGTATATGCATTTGTCATCAAATGGCAGCAATAAGACTATTAGGCAGCAGTCTACAGATTCAAAGTGTTTTATAAATGAACAGAAAAGATAAATCAGACTCATTCAATTTTATTCTTATTTCTTTGTAGTTTCTTGTGTTAAGTAATATGTGAAGGAAACAGCTTGAATATTCTGCAGAATGCTGCATCCGATTCACAGCTTCTACAGTTGGCTTTCTGTCATGGAGCTGATTGCTCCGTGCTTCTGTAAAAACAAAGAACAACACATTTAAACCTTGTTTAAACGTCAACTACAGTCTCAACTAATTGTATTTTACCCAAATAGAGGATTGGCTGTTAACCAAAAAATGGCAGTAACTTATGTGGAGAGCAGAAACATTTCTCACTGACCGTTAGCTGGCCAGCGAGCCTTCGTAGCTAACGTCAGTTAATAGCTAATCAGAGCCAGCTAACGTTAGCTAACTAACGTAACAGACTCCTGACCCAGACAGGTTAATCATTTCAATATAATTAAGACTTGGTTATCACTCACCGTATGTCGCCTGGTTTCTTGTTTTCGCCGCCCTCGATGAAGTCAGCAGAATAATTTGCGATGCTGATTGACGACGACATTGGCAGTTTTAGTGCCTTGAGTGCCCTGCAAAAACTGCAGGTGGTTCTCTTGTGGTCTTCCTCCACCCAAAGCTAATCTCTCTTCCATCTTTCGATGGTCGATTGGGTGCATGGATTTTTTTCTTTTGAACCAGAGGTGGTGACGGAGGCTGGATTTGCTCTCCATTGCTCACAGGTTTGATTTGGAAGCGCTGCTTTTTTCTTCCCACACAGGCAACATCAGTCAAGGTGAGAATCAAAACATCTAATGGCAGCTGGAGCGGGTTATTACAGCTACGATGTTTTTGACATGTTAACTAAATTGAAATTATTATTGGAAAAAGTTATGGGGGCATTTTCTGCCCTTTGCCCTCGTGTGTTTCCGACGCTGCATCAAATGTGTGTAGTTTTGTCTTTAAAATAACATTAACGATTAAACAACAGTGGCTAAAACACATGCTTCCCCACGTAATTACTCATTACTTGTAAAATGTGGTTTTTAGAAGAAAAACAAACATTCATTACCACAAAATGGTAACCGTAAATACAGCTTTCATGAATTGTGATTAATCGGGATTAATGAATTTCAAAAAGTGCAATTTATTAGTTAATTATTGTTATTTTTTAATCTATCTAGTTTATATGCATACTGTTTAAACCAAAACTGCTTGATAAAACATGCTGCATATACACACTTATCTCACCCAGTATCTTGTCTGTATACATAATAAATGCCCCTGCAAGCAAGTAATCTGGCATTTGAGATCGAACTCGCTTCTTTTGATGTTTTCTAGAACCAACCTCTGTGTCTGTATCACTGTGGTGCTGTGCCTCCTGCACGCGGCCTGTAAACACCGACCAGGATAAATGAAGCGAAACTGTGCGGGTGGAGTAAAAGGGTTAACAGTTAATGATAACAGATTCCAGATCAGGAGAACAGTGTTGTAGGATCACGGTACTTGTTGCACCAGCTGATGTTGAAGTAAAACATCAGCTGATTTTGGAGTAAAACATCAGCTGATTGGAGCTGCGCACTGACGAGCCAAGAGACCGATCCATTGACAGGGTTTATAAAAGGAGAACATATATTTTACATATTTTCTGCTGTATATTGGGGGGCAGATTGGTATTTTCTCCATATGGGGGGGGGGGGGGGGGGGACACGACCCCGCCAAAGAATGCGTGGTTACGCCCCTGCTAATGTCATTATTGCGTAACGTTTAATTCACAGTGGCCTAATTGTATTCAATGGCATTTCCTATTGGTGTTGTCTCACCATAATGTCAACCCTTGGCTTGTGTTGCATGTGACATCGATTCGATCGGGATTCCAAATGTTGAGGAAATCATTTCTCGCTTTCAGCATGATTCCATTTGCGTTATTAAAACACATGTCTTCTCGATAGCTTGAATGAAATTTCATCATCATTCGTCTTACATATATTACCGTAACATAATATATATTATCCATGCTGTATATATACATGATCCGTTTTTAAAACTTAAAACACAGCCAAAGCAATTTTTTTTTATAGATTTGTGACTCTTTTCTTCTGTGGAGGATTAAAGGGCAGATTCCATTAGTCGCAGCCTGAGGGATAAAAACCTCTAATGATGGATTACTACTCGGAGGAAAGTGAGCTGTTTCTACAGGAGCTTCGGGCTCAGTTCTGTCAGCACCTGCAGATCACACGCCGGCCGCCCAACCTCTCCTGGTGCAGATGCCTGACAGGCAATGTGCATATTATGCAAATCTGTCTGTTGCAAAATAAAAGACAGTTGTTGCACGCGAACGCTGATATTTACAAAGGAATGTAATCTAGACGTGAAAGGAACAGGATTTCCTGTACTTAAAATGGGAGTCTCCTGTGGAATGTCTGGAGAATCTGGCGTATGAATCCACATTAAAGCTGCATTAATTGATTTTTGGCCACTTGGGCAAAAAAAAAAAAAAGCCTTTAAGCCCATAGCTGTTAACATCTTGTAAAGCTGACAATGAGCAATTTGTTCAACAGACTGTCAGGCTCCAAAGCTCCCCACAAATGATTTGACTTTGAGTCAGTACCTGACAGGGCCCATTATGTTGTAACTTTGGATTTTATGAGTAGATCATTTAGTGAATTATTGACTTTTATATTCACTGTGAATAAATGGTTATATTATACATTAAGAATAAAATAAAATGTATAATATATTAATGAATACATTGGTGCAGCCCTATACTTAATACATGTCCAAACAGAAATGGATCAAACATTAAGTTTGATTTCGGCTTTAATAGATGCTTCGTTTTGGATTTTGACTTTGGGTCTTATTTTTAATGGAGCATTTTTATCAAATCTGTAATTTAAGTTAAATTTGTGACTATTACTTCTTCCCCTGCACACCTCGTTGCTTCGTCCACAGTTCTGAGTGAGATATGCAGAGCACATTCCATCAAATTGAACACCGGCTTTCTCAAGAGTAATAAAAGTCTTCTGTAAAATGTATTAAACATTAAGTTTGTTTTCGGCTTTAATAATTGGTCCTTTTTGGATTTCGACGTTGGGTCTTATTTTTAATGGAGCACATTCCTTCAAATTTAACACCTGCTTTGTCAAGAGTAATAAGTGTCTCCTGTGCATTTCACAGACATAGAGTATTTATCTCTTTTAAGTTAGGCACTTTAAACCGTTGTGTCCTTATGACCTTTCATGCTACAGGGCTGCTTATCTTGAGTCATTTCTGTGAACTCCCACTCACAGGGATTCACTGTGACCCCAAAGCGGGGTGTTTTATCGCATGGTTAAACTGTAAAATGTGTTACATGTTTTAATTTCTGTTAAAAGTTCACATTCCTGCACACTTGCCCTGAAGCTGCACAGGAAGCGATTCAAAAGCCGATAGTGGAACTATCAAGACGTATGTCAAAACAGGCAATTAGGATTAAGGTGATTTTTGGCCGCCGCTAGCAACATACACGCACACAGATACTCTGTACACGGTTCTGAGCAAATAAACTCATCTCTGATAGTAAAGATCATTCAGAGATGTACTTACTTTCTTTCTTAGAGCAAATCAAAAACCTTTTTGATGAGTGTGGTAACCAAATAGATGTTTTTCTGCTTTAATCCGCCCACCCAAACCGCTCCAGAGTGCTCACTAGCAACGGCGTCAGTACGCTCCATTTAGTCTCAAGTGAGCCAGAGGCAATGCATTGTGGGCCAGCTGAGCATGTGGCGCGAGTTCAAGTCTTGTTCTCAGAACTCTTGTTACTATAGCATATATCACAAATCAGAAAATCAACACACTAGCGCGACACATTCAATGCTACGTCCTGCATCATACACTGTGACGCCCTCCGTTGCTTCTGGTCTCTTTCTCCCGAAGCCCCGAGTTTGGCGGGCCCAATCTTGTAATGGAAGTGACTATATTCAGAGTTCTGAGGATCGACGGTTGGGTAGAGACGCAGCGCAGCTCCAGTCTGG
Organism: Pungitius pungitius; assembly: GCF_949316345.1. NCBI lineage: Eukaryota > Metazoa > Chordata > Actinopteri > Perciformes > Gasterosteidae > Pungitius > Pungitius pungitius. Next base: position 21,034,523 of record NC_084905.1, read on the forward strand.
CCCTCCCAGGGTTCAATGCCGATAAGTGACTCACAGGCCGGCCACGAGGTAACCAGCCACGGAACCAGGTGGACGGTTGATGCCTCCAAATTGAACACCTTTAATTGAGCCGGATCATGACCCACTTTCTCCCGTCAACAAGAAAGCAGAGGCGGTCAGTCTGGCCAACACTCGACGAGCAGCAGCAGTAGTAGTGGCGTGCACAGTGACACTGGCTTCGGGGCAGGGCAGCGGGCCCTCACATGTCCAACCCAGCATAAATAAACAGACCTGTAATTGGCCCCCAGAGGGTTTTGCATTTAGATGCATGACCGACTACCCCCCCCCCTCCGCCCCCAAACTAATTAATAGGTTTTACCTGTAAGTGGCCGAAGGAACCAGTTTGGTACGTCAGTGCCCAAATGAATACACTGCTGTGGTTGGAGCAAGAGGATTAGTTTGAATTACAGCGACTTAAACTAAAATAGTCACAGTAGTTAATGGCAGCGATTATCTATTTATTGTGAAGGCAAAGTGTGTGAACGGTGCTGACTCATTGCTTCGATTAATACGCGTTGACCTCCCCGCCTCAACGTAGGAAAGAGACATTTTGAATTCCTTGGATTATTCATTCTTAATTTTGGCTCTGAACTTGTCCTGAATTCCGACCCCTCTCATTTTATCTGACACAGAGATATATCTTGAGTGAAGCGAGAAAAAACGTTTTAAAACGTTGACAGTTTATAAAAATGATCATAATTGTACGAAATATTTTGTGATATGTTAAAGACGCACTTTAGCTCCATTTGATACGCAGGTATTAATCCCATTTTAAAAAGCCTTGAAGGTTAGATATTTGCCCCGTCTCTCCTCCACGTCGTCCTCAGGCGTATCCTCCGTGGTCATCCTCCCGTCAGAGCAGTGACTCCCGAGCTGCGCTACACCTCGGGTGTGTGTGACGTTGCTTTAAAAGGATGGATGCCGTGACGCCCTTTGCTGTCTCTGGTGCGAGTCTTGTCCTCTCAGGGCCTGTCGTACCTCGTCTGTCCTCTAGTTGCCATCTCTCTGCGGAGATCACCAGCCTGTCTGTGTTCTTAAAGTCCCTTAACTCAAAAAGGTAAAATAAAATAAACAATAATCAACCTTGCACACAACATGTTCTCACCCTGCCTCCTATCCATCACGTTATGGTTCTGGGTCAAATGAAGTAGGAGCGGCTTGTTATTACTGCCAACCACATTGTGTCCTTGTGACTTTTCGATAACCAGGGAGCTTGGTAACTGCAGATGTCCTTCAATTTAACACAATAGGAAGGCTTCAACTGCAACCGCATCGTTTGACGTCGTCCAGGAAAAACCAAAGATATCATAGAGACCAAAGTTGCCCCACATGTTCAAACAATGCATGTTATGTCCTTCAATTCAGACTGCACTTTTTTCAGTTTTATTGCCCTTAGCATATTGAGACTTTCTCAAGCGAACTTACCCTGCACAAAGCATTTAGTGACCACTCTTATTGAACCATGCTGCAAATGCATGAACACACATGACACCTTCGAGGATGACTTTGTCCCACTTGTGTCAGACAGCAAAAGGAGCAGTTAAAAGTAGTCTATTAGTGAAAATGTGAACACTGTGACATGTCTGATAAGCAGATCCTATCATTATGTTACGACTCTGGGATTCACATTTTGTGTAATAAATAATAAATATTTGACCTTGGAAGTGGGGGGGTGGGGGATCGACTAACAAAATAACAAACCATTTTGGGATAACGTAAAAACTCATCTGGGTTTTAGCAAATTTTGCAAATAAAAGTTAATGGAAACCAGGATTTTGAATAAGTGAAAATGACTAAATTATGATAAAAATTCGATGCAACAAGGATGAAGACTCGCTGAGGGAAACCCCATTAGTAGCAGCTCAGTCTTTAAATCAGTGCAGAAGCTACATGAACTACAGGTCTGGGAATACATTTCCAAACCGGGGGTTATGCACGCTAAAGAAAAAAAACACCGCAGCGTAAGGTATGCAAAATGTGGAGGTCAACACGTGTTAAATGTGAAAAAGGATGCCACGGTTAAAAGCTGCAGCTGCGGAGGAGTGCTTTGTGTGTAGTACAGAAAGAAGAGAAAAGTGAAGGCTCTCATGACAGAAGCACTAATGAAAGTAATAGAATTGATCGCGGATGCAGAGGAAACCAGCTACAGGGGAATACAGGACACCTCGCAGCAATGGCCAGGAATTGAACAAGAAGTTAGAAAAAAGGTAAATGAAGTAGATCCAGATGTGGAATGCCTGCAAGAAAATGTGTTTTTTGGTGTTTTAGTCCCATCACACACAACAGAAGTAATAATGAAAATGGTGGAGGATGTTTTTGAATTTTTGACGCCCCCACAGCTTGCTTATGGGGTGGAGTGCAATGACTGGGGCTGTAACGGGTGAGGTACAACAGACAGCAATAGTACTTCCAATCCTCAATGCTTCCCCGTTAAGGGACAGGTTTTTTTGCCTTCATATAAATCTATGGTGTTTCTTTTCAACTCTCATGCACTTGTCCTCCCTGGCCGGCCATAAGGGCCGACCGTGACCTTACAATACCGAAGGGAGTGAGTAGAGCAGACAGGCGAGTGTGACGAGCAGGTGTACAGAAGGAGCTGATGAGGTGGAAGTGACAGGGTAGGACTGACAGCGCTGTGACCGGGGCAGTAACGAGAATGAAGAAGGGTGAACTATCATTGGTTTACCTTGAGGATGGATTGTAATAGATGTCAGTAGGTGGATGGGGACACGCTTGGACCTCTGGTTGCGTTCCTTTGATTAATTTAGAGTGGGTTAACCTCATCAGGGAGAAACTAACTAACATACGGTACAGGTGCATATGTTTGCCTGCTTTATCTAAAAGTTTCCTCCATTTTACACAAACTGTTCTTTTCCCACAATGGTTTCCTTGTATCGGCCAGTCAGAGAAATCTTCACAGATTTCACAGAAACCAGACTTGATCACTAACACTTACCATGTCCAAAGCATTATGAACCTCGTCCAGTTTGAAGAAAACTATAAAAACATCTTTGTGGGACATAAACCGGATGGGCGGAAAACGTTTTCTTAGTAGCAGAAGATGTTTCACAATCCAGCAATGATTAGAAGTTTGAGTAGTGACATGAAATGCAATGTAATCCCGAGTGTTTACTTCAGTTTGACTGGAAACTGTAACGTGAGCAAAAACTGGTTTAAAAGAGCCAAACTTGGCATCATTAAGTCTCAAGGTGTAAGTATCACATAAATATGATGGAATTTCCATGAGCTTCATCCCTGGGTTTTTGGCATTTCTTACGCATATGATTAATCAAAAGTTTTTCTTTTGCAGGAGCACTTTTCACAAGCTGCTGATGCACCCCCTCTCGAAAGATATTCTATCCTCGAACAGGCTGGTTTGCGTGGTAAGAATGAGGGTGCAACGTTCACATCTTGAATGTTTTTTGTATGTGAAGGAAAATTCTTTTTGATCGGTTGATTCAGAAGACGATTTTACAGAGAAAATGTTGCCAGACGAACAATGCTCATGAGACCGAGTCTATGCCTTTAACTATGGCCACATGGAAAGATCAAATCGGCCAACTAAAATAAACTTGGACTGTGAAGGTAATGGCATTGGATTAAATGCTGCACACCATTTGTTTAATAACAAACACACCGTTGATTTTTGGTGATGTTATTCCTCAGGGAATCCTGCATTGGTATTTGTTACTGTTGCTTCTGCAGATCATCAACATTGTGTTCTCCCCCTCAGTCACAGAGGGTATGACTGTGTTTTTGAAACACCCCATGAAAGATCATCATCAGCTGTTTAAGGAGCTCTACCCATCCAAAAAGTTTTCTTATTGTTAAAAGACTACAAGTCAACGTTTATTGAACAGTTTCATGCCTACAGATTATTTGACAAAGCATCTAATCATGTATGGATAGTGAACAAACACAACTTGACTCATTTTTTTACATAGTTGCAATAAATGAACTTGTTTGAAACATTTGATTTAGTTATTTAGCCTATAAAAGAATAGTATATTTTATCAGAATGAATGTATATTTTTAAACTAGACATGGCTTACCATTGATGAGTTAAAGATGACATTAAAATGTTGTATTTTCAATTTAAAGATGTTATTGCAGTGTATGTTTACTTAGAAAATTTGAGTCAATTTCAATTGAAAATGTAACAGAATGACAATGTTAACAAAGTATATATACATGTCTTATGGTGCTGAAATTTTTTTCATATTTTTACAAAAATGTATATTTTCACACTATTGTTAAGATGCGATTACATTGGAGACTGCATTGTATTATTCAATTGTATGTTATTAAAATATATTAAAAATGTATGTTCAAATAAATTCATAGTCACTTGGTTCATAGTCACTTGGAAGGCAGATACAAGCTTCTTCTCAACAACTGAGTGCATCACAGGGACATTTATACATACACAGGGGTAACGTCTTGGTTTCATTACGGTACTGATAAAAATGATTTTTGTCATTTTGGGTCATCGTTCAGGTGAAATTAATGATTCGAGGGCTAAAACCTTTGTTTTTCATTTCCAAAAACTCCCAGAGAAAAAAATCTCGCCCGTTAAGACTTTGTCACACCAGCATTTCAAATGGCACAATTTCACAGTAAATTGAAAACATTCCACTGAAAGACGCTGCGGATTGGCCTTCGAGGTCAAAGTGAATATGTGAACTAAATGTACCATTACCATTAAATGACCTCATTGGGCTCACGATACTGTATAAGAAAATGTCTGAGGAACATTCTGCTTTTGAGAACCTCTATATATATTTTAGACGGGTGACATAAATTCTCAGATTCTGCGAGCCCGGCGGTTGGTCATGCAAATTCAGACAATCCAGATCTGAAAGGGATTTATAAGGAATGTGCAAAATGCATTAGAAGCGTTCCAGAAATGGTGGATTTTTAAGTACTTACATCTTCTTTTCCAAAAGAAGGTAACCTACACAGAATACTGTGTAACTCACAGATCATTTTTGGACTTAAATCCATTTACCAAATGCTTTTTTAAGACACTGAGGAAAAATTGGCGCAGCAAAGAGGGCCCTTCTTCATATGCCATGTCCAAACCAATCACGTCGATTTGGTGTGCTACACAAACACACACAAACACACACACATACAGTCATCACATCAAAGAGGGATATCTAACTACTGCAATCGAGTTGTTGCATCACATCAATAATACGGGACCGGCGTTCTTCCATTGAACTTCCTCATAGACGTTTATATCTAATCCTTACTGCTATGCTTGGATAATGGCTTAATGTTTCACCTGCAGGTGTGTCTGGCCCGGCTGAAGACAAGGCGGCAGATACGGATCCACTTCCAGAAAAGGCTCCTAAGCAACTGTTTAATTCCATGACAATCAGCTTATGTTTAGTCTCGTTGAGTCACGATGAAACCAGTTATTTGTTGTTGTGTTTTCTGGACAGGACCAACATTAGAAGCAAACGTAGCAGCTATGGAATGGCATAAAAAGGGTAGAAACTAGTCATAATAAATCAAGTATGTGTAAAATCCAATGATTGTGTATCAGAAAAAAAGAAGCAAACAAACAAACAAATCTGTACATGCTAATGAAAGTTAGGCCAGTTTTTTTAGAGAATGTTGCGTAAGCAGCAAACTCAAACCAATACCCTGGTTTACACACATCAGGCTGTCTTCTGCAATTTAATCTATAAATTTGAATGCCGACTATAAGAATGTAGCCATCAGAGCCTCGACTAAAGCCTTGATATAGCCTGGATGTTTTTTCACCTTTTTTATTATTGACAATACTGCTGCCTTGATGCTTTCGCACTGCACTTTTGTTTCTTTGTCATTTCATATCGACTCCCGATTCTGGACATACCTTCAGCCATCATCCATCTGCACTGAAATCACATTGACATCGATCAGACACACAACATCTGCAAACCCTCCCCAGGTGTGTTGGGGTGGGAGGGACGTTAATGTTGGACAGGGTTCAAGTCGGAGTCTCTGTTTAGCTGAGATCCCAACTCAGACCGCTCCCACAGTCCCTGGCTCTGAGAAATCACTCAGCACCCCTCCCGCCCCCCATTGGGATGGAATGGGGAGGCAGGAGAGGCTTCATCGGAGCACAGAATATCAGTTTGAGTTTGCAGGCCCATAAAGCCCGACCCCCACGGATTTAGGCCCTGCAGGGACCTTCTTCCCTCACCCGCACAGGTCGGCCTCACAGACCTCACGCAGACAGGTGGGGGCCTTTCCACACCACGCCTCACCAGTCGAGGTTGCTACAGGTGCGCTCCAATTGAGGGGAAGAGACGTCTCAGGCATGATCAAGAGAAATGGGAGAGAGAAAACCCTCTTCTGGGCTGAATTTTAGGTGTCATTACAAATGGTCTGAGAACTTTTGTCAATGTTATCTGAACTGAACAAATGCTGTCTGAACATTGTTATCTTGTCGGTGGAGATTGATGAAGGAAAAGTAGGACTTTCATATATCGAGTTTTGGCATGAGGATTCAGTTTAAAGACTAATTGAAAAAGTGAAGGGATCAGAGTACTTTCTGAATGCGCAGTATACGGCTGTGGTTTTGGGAATGCTTACATTTTCCAGTTAGAAAAAAACCTCCTTTGAAATGCAGTCCGGCTGCCTGGTCTCCTTAGACTTCTGATCCCATGCAACAGAGCTGCTTTGTCAAGGAAACCGCCGCTTATCTCCTGTTTGGGAAATCAGCGTTTACTTACTTTCAAATTATATCTGAAACTTAAATCACTCACTCACTTCTTGTAAGAAAAACCATTGAAACCTAACAAATATGTTTATTTGATTTGATTATGTTGCCTTGACATGACTGAAAAATTGCCTTTACTTTTGTCTTTGTTTTAACAGTAAGTCTGTAATACGTGTAAGTTTTTCTTGGGACATAATTGGGAATGCAGTTGTATTGTAGGAGACGGCACAGAGTCTGACTCTGATATTATGTGCACCAGCTGTGGAAACATGCGAACAGCATTTTCTTTACACAGGAATCTGGGCAATTGATCGTAAATCGTAAGACAAGAACAAGAAAATTTTACATCTTCAGAACCAATCCGGTGGTATGAGTGGTTTCTCCATCCGCTCTCCCCAAAAATGTCCATGACCAACGGGGAGACTTTACGGGATCATCATGACTCGATAAAGATTATTGCCTAACAAGGTATGGTGAATCATACAAGTAAAGCTTGCTTAAGCAAAGATAAACAAACCGCCACCATCATACGCTCTCATCCCCATCTATCACTCCTGGTTAAGTTTGGAGGTTTTTCTTTTTACTAATTGAACAGTGTGCTGAAATGTTAAAAATCTTTTCAAATTTAACTGTTAAGCTCACAGTGTCAGTTCTTGTATATCTGGACTGTCGTTCAAATAAGACGACCACTTCAGTGTTTTGTGGGTTTCTAATAGCCGTGGAACTTGTGATTTAACCAGACTTTCCTTGATACGTCACATGAAAACTCGACTGAGTGTACGTTTGCTATATTTCTTTTTCTGAAAAACGGCTGATGTGAGTGATTTTGATATTAAAGTATTTGAACATTCGATCATTTCTCAGCATTTTATGATGTTATTTGTTGTAATGGGTCCTTTCTGTCTACGGTTCACCGTTTAAACTGTGTATGATTTTTGTTGTAGGCGGTTGGTGGTGAAGGCTACAGTCAGTTAGCCAGGGCGCTCGGTGGGAAGCTAACTTGATTACACCAGCCACAGAAGGCCAGTGCCAGTTTGAATTTGGTCTTACGTATTCGCTCGAAGAGAAGAAAAGTTTGGCTGACAAAGAATTTAGCAGATGCCAGATTGTGAGCAACCCCTCATTTTTTCCCTCGGAGAGCGGCAGGTGTTTCGCTTTAAAAAGGGACCTGGGTAATCGGTGGCTTTCGGCAGGACGTGTCGTGGTTTCCCGTAGCGATGGCAGCTGTTTCACAAACAGAAAGCCTTGCATCTTTCCTAATGAATCTACAATAAATGTTGCTTTGTTTTCACTGTACCTCAACGGATCAGATCTGGTTAAGCTGAGAGTTTCCACACAGGAAAACGGGCTTACTTTCCGCTAGCTGCTATTAAGAAAAAAGATAAATCATAGCAAAACAAATACAAATTTGAACCAAGACATTTTCTTTTCAAATAGTGCCAACTAATGACGCCATCAATGTGGCCCCTCGTCACCCTAAAAATGAATAACTGTGTCGCCGCTTTGATGCACTCAGTTTAACCGTCAGTGAGTTAAGTTGTTGGCATCTGGGCATCGTCCACCCTGGACTCGTCCCTATTGGTTCTGATGTAACCATCACAAGTACGCTATATGATCCCCTTTTGAACTAGGGTTTAGATTTGTATTAAGTGTACAATGGGACGTTGTGCGATGGTGTTGCATTAAGTTCACGATTTTGCATTTACCATTTTTGAATGCGTATGTTTGCATATGGATTACGGCGAGTCAAAGTGTCATTATTAAAGTCACAAGGACACGTTGGTGCCGGTGAACCGCCAACAGCAACTTGATGAATGATGGAGGTGCGTCATCAGCCAAGGTGCCACATTATACAAAGCTGGTTATTCTTGTTGATACCTTTAACTTTCTTTGTGATGATTATGTATACAGCATGCTTAAATAAACTGGGGTGCAACCAGACAAACAGCTGTAATGGCCAACGGTTTCAGAGCAAGACTAAGTAGGTATGATTGGGCAGGTCACATCTCCTTTACCCATCAACACTGGGAATTCTGCAAACACAACTGCAATGACTCTGAGGATGTATACACAGTGAATGTGCGTCATAATTGAGATCATGTGGTAAAAGGTTTTACGTTGGGAAAATGTCATTAGACGCTATAGCTTCAAAGGAAATGTGAATATTCCTATTTGATGCATAAGACTAGAAAAAGCAACAAAAGCCTTCAAAAAGGTGAATGGATAAGGGACCTTCCTTTTTCTTTTCTTATTTCATAGATACCTACGATATCTTCATGCCTCTGGAAATATCAATGTTTTGCATACTTGTTCCCATCAACGTTTGCCATCATACTACAAAAGCAAAAACAGCACTTACAGATATAGATTACAATAAATACCCTAAGGGATTAAGTCTGGGACCTGGGATCGAAAGCAGATACGCCTAATCAGCAGACTGCAGAGGCCTTTTTGATCGCTCCCTGTGAATCCGCACAGTTTGCTGTTCAGTAGACCCCAATCCTGAGAAAGGAAGAGATTTTCACATATCAGGGAGGAATGAAAGGCGAGACTAAACACACCAGGCGAACATAAACTTCAAAGCGTGTGTTTTTAAAAGAATTTGGAAATGCCAAAACGCTTTGAGACGTACATGATTTCCCACACACAGATAGAGACGCCTGTTTATTACAACACCCCTGGGGACCGCATTGCCTTGAGTTCAACGGAATCTTAAGCACTAGAAAAACTAGTCTCACCGAATCACCTTCTCCTCAACCATTAAACAACAACCAGCCTTACATGCTGCACGTGTTCCTCCAGGTCTCTGGAAAAAATCAAAATGTCATCCAAGTATACAAACACGAGACGATTGAGCATATCCCTAAGCACATCGTTGATGAGGGCTTGAAAAACTGCAGGGGCATTGGTCAGCCCAAAAGGCATGACCAGATATTCAAAATGGCAGAGTGGTGTGTTAAAGGCAGTTTTCCATTCGTCCCCCTCCTTGATTCTGATGAGGTGGTATGCGTTACGAAGATCCAGCTTAGAGAACACTGTAGCATGATGCAGGGGGCCAAAGGCGGAATCGATCAGGGGGAGCGGGTACTTGTTTTTAACAGTAATGTCATTTAGGCCCCTGAAGTCAATACACGGCCGCAAGGTCTTATCTTTCTTTTCCACGAAAAAGAAACCCGCCCCCACCGGCGAGGCGGAGGGGCGAATAAGGCCCGACGCTAATGAGTCTGTAATGTACTGCTCCATAGATTCTCTTTCGGGTTTAGATAAATTGTACAGTTTCCTGGAGGGAAGGGGGGAGCCGGGGAATAACTCAATGGAGCAGTCATAAGGACGGTGAGGAGGGAGAGACAGTGCACGGTCCTTGCTGAACACCTCCTGGAGGTTGTGATAAGCGGAGGGGACGTTGGACAAATCAATGGTCTCAGAGGGGTTTGGCAGTGAGGGGGTACGGAAAGGGATAGCCGAATGTAGACAATGGGAATGACAGAAAATGCTCCAATTGGTGATGGTCGAGTTAGACCAGTCAATATGGGGGTTGTGCAACCTTAACCACGGGAGACCTAGGACCAGAGGGCAGGTGGGCGAGGGAATGACAAAAAAAAATATGATCTCCTGATGGTTACCAGAGAGCTGGAGGGAAATAGGAGCAGTACGGTGAGTAACATGAGCGAGTAACTGACCATTCAATGCAAAAACGTCTTTGGGCTCAGAGAGAGTCTCCGTTGGCAGGTTAGCTTGAGTACATAGTTCAGAGTCAATAAAATTATCATCTGCCCCACAATCGACAAAAACCTGTAATGGCAAGGAGTTCTGGGCGTACCGGAGAATGCCGGGGAGAAGAATGCGGTTGGAGGGTGTGGAGGGGGATGTGGTTCGGCTCACCAGCGCCCCTCCGGTGGCTGATGGGCCTGCCCTTTTGGCAGCTGAGGGCAGGTGGCGAGGAAGTGTCCGGGCTGCCCACAGTAGATGCACAGCCTGTTCCGGACTCTGCGCTCCCGCTCGGCCAGGGACAGTTTCATCCTTCCCAACTGCATGGGTTCTTCACGACTGGGGGTGGAAGTAAAACGGGGACCTGGAGCTGCTGCAGGAACGGTGACCGGAGATGGCTGTAGGAATTCGGCCGGAGACGGTGAGTTCAGCAAGGAGGGGAGGGGGTTTCCCTGTCTGCCTAGCCTCTCCCTACGTCTCTCTCGTAGCCGATTATCCAGCCGTATAGCTAAGGAGATCAAATCGTCGAGAGACTGGGTCTCATCACGTGCGGCCAATTCGTCCTTAACACTATCAGCTAAACCTTTTAGAAAAACGCTTTGTAGTGCAGCCTCGTCCCAATTACTCTCCGCTGCTAAAGTGCGGAAATCAATAGCGTACTGAGAGACTGACGCCGAACCCTGGCGGAGGGAAAGGAGCCGGTTACCGGCTTCTTTACCCTGCACCGGGTGATCGAATACTTTGCGCATCTCAGACACAAAAGCCAGGTAGGAGTTTGTAACTGCAGAATCCCTGGTTGAGATGGCTAGCGCCCAAGAAGAGGCCCGGCCAGACAATAAGCTCATAATAAAAGCTATCTTAGATTTATCAGCAGCATAGGTCACAGATTGTTGATCGAAGACTAGAGAACACTGGTGTAAAAACTGACTGCATGTCCCTAACTCACCCGAATATCTGTCTGGGGTGGGGATGTGAGGTTCACGGACAGGGCTGGGAAGCGGGGCCGAGGGCACTGCTGCTGCCGCGGCCGAAACCAGAGGATCTCCGGTGGGGGCCAACGAGGAGATCTGGGTGACTACTTGATCCAGACGACTACTGAGCTGGGTGACCCCGGAGGAGAGTTTCTGGAGCGTTTCCATGATTTCGTGGATTACTTGCTCGTGTTGTCCAACTCGGGTGCCTTGCATGGATAACGCCTGCCGTAGTTTGTCAGTCTCTGCGGGGTCCATGACTGGCCAGAGTATTCTGTCACGGTGCGGTTCTCGGTGGACCCCAAAATGCAGAGACAGGAGACGAGATGGTCTTCAAAAGGTTTAATCCTCACAGCAGGATACACAAAAAACACAAGGCGCTGGAAACGGAGGAGACGACGGAGGTTGAGCTGGCTGGGCTGGAGTCGAGCACGGGAGAAAAGAGCCGGGAGCCACGAGTTACAGCGGGTACGAGCGGGGATACTCTGGCACTGGAGTGACGAGCAGAGCCTGTCTTTATGGCACAAGTGATTGAGTGGGATGGGAACCAGGTGTGTCTCGTTCAGCACCAACCTCGCCCTCCGCCGTCTCCTACTGCCAGGAAAATGGAAGAACACAAAAAACAACAAGTATCAAAAATCACACCACGACATAAACAACCTCGTTACCGTTAAAAAGCGGGAAAATTAGCAGAAATCGACAATGCGACGATTGACAGATTAGCTTGAATAGATCCTCCTTTGATATAATTGAGTCTAAATGATACTAACCCTTATTGAAAGCAACAAATACCCCATACATAGTCTCTGATTGCACGGTGACCGCGTGCATAATATGCAAGTTGTTTGATCTTAGAAAGGTTTCTCCCAGAAAATAATTACAATAATAAGTCCCAGTTTCAAAGGGTGTGTCGGGTACGAGGTGTGCTCGCGTGAGTGATGTTAACAGAGACAAATGTTATTTCACGCACCTGCTTGAGGCAGTTCTATCTCATACTTAACTTTAAAGTCAATGCCAGACTCTGTGGGATAAAATGAATAACAATGCAAAAACAATCTACTCAATAAATGTGAGGTAACAATTTGCACTCAGTTTGTTTGAGTAAATTTCACCACCTGTTTAAAGTAAAGCATACCTACGTTTTACGTTGCCCATAATTATACATTTGTTTGCTGACTAATAAACTTCCAGTAAAATTTTAACGACTTGCATGGCTTATAATTACTACCCTCCTTGTTTTTACACTGTAGGAAACACTCAAATAAAAATGCAATGTTTGAGATCACCGTGTAGCTTGGAGTGGTGTAAACGGCATTCTCTCTACTGACCAGCAGGGGGCGACTCCAATGATTTCATACAAGTTCATGAGAAAATTTAATTTCTGTTGGTTTATTCCCTCAATAAACCTTTCAGAGTCATGAGTTTATGGTCTGAGACCCCCGTTTCAAGTCAGTACTGTATGTTTATTTAGTACAGGTTGGTCCGTCATAGGTTAAATAGACCATAAAACAGGGGATGCTTCGGCAGCTCGAGGATTCAAAACGTCACAATGACCATGTCCACTTGGTATACATGGCCTGTGACTAAAACGTAGCATTCCAGAGTCCAGGTGTGTGGAGGCAGACAATGAGAGCATTATTGTGTCCCTTTTATTCACATATATCCAGTTAACATGTTCTCGCAGAAACCCAAGACGGAATGTTTGTTCACATCACGGATGCTGGGTGCTCAACCACGGTCAAAGGTGATGACAATGTTTCCCGGCTGTTAAATATTAAGATACTGGCCTCACACACCAGGGGGGTATCGCACAAAAGTAGAATAAAGAAATCAGGGCTGTGTGATTAAGCGCCGCTTGACTTAGTGTGACCTGCTCATCGCGGCTTAATCGGTTGCACGTTCGCCGAGTCGCGCTGAGAAGGAGGCGCCGAGTCGATCCAGGAGCACAAAAGGGAATACGGCAGCTGTAACTAAACAAAGAGAAAAAGCAGACAATCGCGGACCGACTGAATGCGGAAGGATTGAGAGATATCTCCTTACTATGAAAGTTGTACACTCTTGTTTTAATTGCTTTAATATGATTGTTTCAAAACTGAGCAGAGGGAATGAAACCTCCTCTGGAAATGTATCCAAAAAAAAATACACAAATCTCTATGCTGTGTCCAATTCTAAATATCTTTCTACAATTAATGTTCATACAGAACAAACATGACTGGACAGCAAAGATCCTGGCAACATGTCAAGATAAAATATAAAACCATTTTGAAACACGTTTGTTTTGGGTCAAAGCGGCAGCTGATTTTACACACGAGGCTGCAGGATTAATCTTAGCCTGGTCTGGTGCAGGTTAGCTTCAAAGAATAAATCGCCATGGTTACCTGGCCGGGTTTAATTCAACTCGCTTTCGTGCAACCAAGTTGGAGCTAAATTCCTCCAGGATAACCTGGATAGCCCGACTTAATCCCTTATCCGGGTTTCGTGCAATACCCCTCAGATGTTTGGTTCAAATAATAAACAACTGTTTTTGATTTGTTTGGTTTTTGTTAGGTATAATTATGACTGCATTTCATGCGCTTTGTTATATCATGACAATGAATCATCCACGAATACTTCACTACTTTTGTTTATGGTCTCCAGGTGATTATTCCTACTGACATTGATGATTCTGTTACCTCGTAGTGAATAACTCTTGGGAGTTTTAAAATATACTTTAAATAAACCCATGAAGCACGGGAAGTATTCATACATGTATACACACATCCAAATAACTTTTAAATCTGATGAAATGAAACCTGTTGAATTGCGTGGATTTGTGGTGTGGTTTGTACTCTCAGAGCCTGTGGAACCTTCATCTCATGTCGAACTCTGTACACAGGAAAGTCAGTATCAACATCAGAATTTATTTAACAACAACCAATCACAGTTCAGGACCCTTTGAAAATGATTGTACAAAAATTAGGGCTAAGGTTAAAATTTGACACAACAAAATTGCACATATATATATTTGAAAATGCAAAAGCGTCACATGGAAAAATAATTTAAAAGAGATGCTCTGCTACACAGTGACAAAAGACACAATTAAATGTATAAAGCAGTAACCGTATATAAATGTATATATATAGATATACTGTATATCTATATATAGATATATACTGTTATAATTATTAATTTTACATTATAAAATGTGAAAAAGTCTTCCATCAATGATCTGTTTCTGTAAGTTGCTGTCCTAGATGAGGTAGTAATGATCCTACTGAAAACGTTACTACACATCTGTAACACCTGAACAGTGGCTACCGAGCAGCTTCATGATGACTCTCTGGAAAGTCTCTACACACTGACTTCAAACAGTGCACACATTAATTCGGCTTTAGACAACGACGATGAAAAGTACCGGAACTTTCGAATTTTTATCTAAATATGTTTAAATAAGTTACAAGCATTATGGTAATTAATTAATTTTATTTTAGTTTAAATGAATAATAAGTGGGAAAGTGAGGTAATATGTTCTTATTTTTAAAAGAAACATTTTTTTCAGTTTAAATATATACAGTATATTGTAATGCAATTAATTCCATGTTACTATATCGTCAAAGGGGGTTTGGGAACCACTGGTCTAATATATGTTTTTTTTGTAAGCTCTTTGTGAGTGTATCATGCTGCTCTTTGTTTGTTCAGGCACTACAGAGGTTTTATTAACCTATACATCAAGTTTTTTTGTTTTAAATTCCAACTGCAAGGAGACACGAAACCTCCACTTTGTAGTAGAAAGTCAATAGAGTGTTTGAGTTAATGTTTCAGTCTGTACACAGACTCATGTGTTCAACGTGGGAGTCCTAAAGCCGATATATGGTTTAGATTCATGCATGTAATTTAACAAAACCCATACTACTGTTAACTAGATGATTTCATGGGGCTAAGAAGCCAGCACCAATGCAAACCACGTCATTTAATGGTTCATTAGTTGTCCCCTATCTCCTGGTCTTATAAGAAGGGAGGAATGGCAGATACTGGAAACATTTAAACCGTTTAAAAACACTGTTTAAGTACGGGATGTCATAGCACGACTCGTCACACAGGTTTTTGCTTTCCTGTTGCGCTTCGTCTTGCCAGCTTTTGATGCCCCGCTCTTTTTCGGTGCCTGAAGAAGAAGAGGCGAGGTTATTTGATGGCACGGCGTCAGTGATCTCTCTTCTCATGACCAACACGAGTGCTTTGACGTACCTGGAATGGTGTTGTCCAGCACGAACCCGAAGAATCCCCCGATGAACATGTGTGTGGTGAAGAGCACCACGATCACTTGGTCCAGCTCTTTTATCCCTTCAACAGAGGAGAGTAGCGACACAACATGTGTTACTAACCCATTCAGTGACTTGGGGAAAAACATCTGTAAATCATGATGGTATGTTCCCTTGGCTCTCTGCTCTGACCTCCTCCTGACATGGAGGTCAGAGGTCAGGTTAAGCCTGCTAAAACAGAAAGAAGTACAAGCTCCTCTGAATCGAAAGCAACGCTGGGCTGAGGGGTGAATCCTGAGGGGCCGAGCACTTAAATATGCATCAAATGCAAAGAACATAGCCCGGTGTGACCATGTACAAAAATGCATTCATCTCTAGTAAGAGAAGAGATATTTGGTACCAGATTTATTTGGTAAACTGGCCGAACACACTCTACTACCCCCCCTCGGCCAGACCATTTGAATATAGTAAAGTTGGAAGGCAGTAAATTAACTTTTTCTGGAAAAATCCACATCTTCACCCTGATCTCTGCTCGTATTCATAATAGGAAACTTCTTCTTCTCTGGCCATCTTAGTCAAGCCAGCTGCCGTCTTGTTTGGGTCGTTTTAGTGAAGTGAGGAAACATTCAACAGATCAATCCCAATCTTAACGTCACCATTCAGCGGCTCTTCATCCGTTTAGGTGCTTTCAAAGTCAGCGACGGTAATCAATAGATAAGAATTGATACTGAAGATTAAAGTGAGCACACAAACTTGACCTGTATCTACAACCACCCACCAGCAAAGCCCACTTCTAATCATCATCCTCATCCTTAAGATTTTACTGGGAATAGCTTTGATTAAAATTTTGTTTTTCAAGTCTGTAATCACCACAAAGTAAATATGTATTTGGATTGAGACAAATATCTCAAACGTGGTGGAGTAAAATCCTTCACGGCAGAGTGGTTTGCATATATACTGTGGGGGACACTGTCGGGCTCCAAATAAACATTACCATCCGTAAAATTGTGTGTAAATTTCCTTATTAAGTTGCATGAAATTGAAACAACATTTTCAAGAATACCAAAAGGCGTTGACGTACACATCCCCATTCAAAGGAGCCCTCCTGACCCCTTCTCTCCTAGAGAGGAAGCATTAAAAACTTCAGGCCCCCCCCGCTGAGTTGGTTTTAAATCCCAAAGCTCGGGCCTCTGAAGACGTCTGCAAGAGCAGCAGCAGTGTGTTGACAAAGCCTCCGCTTGTGTGGCACTATCAACTGGGGAAAAATAACTCAGGTGAAAGAGCGCTTCGTCGCAGATTACAGACAGTGAAGTGTTTGGTTAGCCAAGCGGATTGGAAGGTAAGCAGCCTAGACCCGAGAGACCCAGACAAACCCTCATGCCCAGTGTTAAATTCTGGATTAGCACTTTCCAAGGAGACACTCGCGTCACATGACTCATGAGATCAAGGTCTTATGTCTGCGAAAAAGATCTGTATAATCTGGTGAATTGCTTATTTGACAACAATCCTGAGGAGGGGGCCAAGGAGAGACGCGCCGCGGGCCGATCCATAGTTCATCAAAAGTGTGGTCTTTGTGTACTTCTGATGTGTTCGTGCTGGTTTCCTTGTGCAATTAAAACTTGAAATGACAAAGACACTTATGAATGAGATGGGTCGTGACTACAACAAAGGGAAGTTGATTCTCTACAAACAGCACAGTCTCATTTAGCCTGTTTAATCCAAATACTTGCAGTGTAAGGTCTCTTAAAGGGATGGACATCACAGACATTTTTAACTCCACATGACAACAACACTCTCCTAACCTAAGGTAAAACCGAAAAAACCAAGGACCTAGTTGTGTGAAAAGAATGAAGAATAGGAGTTCAAAGAAGTGTAAATGGTGCGCTTAGACCGGCTGATTGGTTCCAGCGTTAATCTTGTTAAACTGCCCAACAAACTGGACCGGTACAATGAGGTGGTTCGTTTCCATGCGGTTCAACCCGACTGCCTTAAAAAGTGATCTTTGAACAGGCCAACAAATGACTGAATCTAGAGTTCAATTTAAGGTTAGGCCGTTGAACCAAGTGTGGGCCATCTGGGCCTGTTGGATTTGGCAACACCTTGGATTTAAAAGCTTAGGCTGGCAGCACCGCTGCCAACTTTCTAAGGACCAACTGTAAGTGGAGCAGTGGGAGCACTTCCCAATCGCTGTCACAGCACTTTGTCACTCTCCGGGGGAGGATTTGTAGCTTGGATGTAGGGTTTCCACCCGTCCCTTAAAATACGGAATCGTCCCCTATTTGAGAATAAAATAGCGCGTCCCGTTTTAAATCAATACGGGACGGGGTTTGTCTTGTGTTTGCAGCATCCCATGCAAATAATCCCACACGAATTCTGTGAAGAATTCTCGCTGCCCTCGTTGGGTTGATTGGATGCAGATGTTCTAACGAGAGTGGGAGGTATCAATCGTGCAATTTGCACTACCTGCCCTCCCGTGTCTCCCCCTTTGGCTATAACGTCCGTGCCACCCACCCCACAAACGTCCCTTATTTTTCTGTATTAAAGTGGTAACCCTACTTGAATGTGTCAATTTCAATTCACCTTTCGATTTCTTTCACGAAAAAGACAGACTTGGAGGCCAAAAATGCAATACTTAGCATCGAGGGACAAGGATCCCCAAATGTTTTCCACAAAGTAAAAAAATACAACCAAAATATTGAGGCACAGATTACAAACGACAAACGTCTCAAAGTTACCTGTGTCAATGATGCCGGGGTTGGAGTGAAACCAGGTTGGTAAAACAAGACCGCTGAAGGTAGAGAAGCCGAGGATGAGCAGGTTACGGGACGAGTTCAGGTCAACATACTGAAGAGAGGGAGGGACACAGGGAGAGAGACAAAGGGAGAGACTCAATTTGTTCATTGTTTGTTATGGAATTCAGCAAAATGCTGTAACTTTCTATTTTGTTCCAGGATTCGTGCTAGTTCAGTCGTGTGAGCAAAGGAAAAGCAATTCTATATACAGTATACCCATATATACTCTGCTTTGCGCTTGTATTTCAAGGTCACAGGGTCAGTGACATATCAGCACCCCTGGTGCCAGATCGACTCAGTGGTGACACAAAACATCTAATTGTCTCAGGGTCTTGATCTGGAGACAAATGGGGCCGGACTATCTCACCACTCCATGCGGGAGGTGATTTGATTGGAATGCAACACGTTATAGTCTTGAAATAATTATACCTGGAGGTTGGATATTCCCACTGCTGCGATCATTCCAAACATTACTAGGAACATGCCTCCGATGACCGGGTCTGGGATGGTGATAAAAACTGCTCCGAATTTCCCAAAGATCCCCAGGATGATCATCAGAATGCCGGCCGTCTGGAGGACCAGTCTGCTGCCCACCTGGCATGAAATGAGCACACATCAATAATCCTGTTAAAGACGGTTCTTGTCCAGCATTGTCATTGGGCCGTCTTACCAGAACACTATTCAGCGGGGGGAAATAAGCTCGGGGACAGTTCACCAAGTCAAGTCTGCAGAATAAGCCGTTAAACCGTTTCATCTTTTTAGTAAGGAACTAAATAAAAATACAACTTTAAACAAGACTATTTATGCTCTGTGTGATCCTGATGGTTGGTTCATCCAAAACTCAATTTTCTCACAGAATGTTATTCGGGTCAGAGAACAAAAAGGCCCAGACGGTCAAATTTGTTTTTCACAATTTTTCAGGGGCTTTGGATACTCCAAATCTCAGGAAAGTTGGTACACCTCGGCGGGCGCCATAGCAAGTCCCAACCATACTCAGTTATTTTTATTTTCACCAAGGTTGGTGCGATTATTGCTCTCATTTTTTAGAGTATTTTGCAGAATGGGAAAACGGGCCATGACACAGCAAGCTGTTGTTAATAAACACATTTGTTTTTACATATTTCACACACTGGGTTGAGCCAAAGAGGCACCTACTGAACTAGGTCTTCAGCTTTAGAGCTTTTTATGAAGATTTTGTGTTCAATCTCGCTGAGAATGTGAAGAACAGAGATTACTATTATTATTATTGTTATAAACAAACAAGGTCAACTACCATCTGAACCTTCTGACTCCACCAACTAAGTCCCCGCCATAGATGATATTATTTACATATATACATATATATATATAGACTCTCCTATCCAACCCTGTGAGCAGAGGAAACAACAAAAACGAATTGAATTATATATATATAAACCATTGAAGAAAAACATGATCTAACTTGTTTTTGTATTAAGCATTTTAATCTGTGAAATAATTTAAGAGTAAAATGTACAACATCGCCCTCCCAAAGGTAGTGGAGTATAAAGTACCATAAAACGGATTGCACTCATGTCATTGAGTTAAATGCACTTTTTCAGCTGTGTGAAACACAGGAGATGGATTATATATGGACTTCACACCATTGACATGAACTCAGTAATGTGTAACTGTGTGCCTAATGTGCAGGAGTAAATCACATGAGTGAGCTCTTGTAGGCTCAAACAAGCCAAAACCAATCGGGATTCATTTATGATGATTTATTCGCAGCTATTCAGAAAATGAGGATTTGACTATCCACATAATTCATCTTAAATCCCAACTGGAACACAATTTGCAATTATTTCCTTTCACATAAAGCTTGATCTTCCATTGAGGCATGTGCAAAGGAACTTATAACATGTTGTTCCCCAGGCTGAAAGTTTGAACTCAATAAATTCAACTTGAGTTCTCACTGTGATGCATTAGAGCTAAAGGCAGCAATCGTTATTCCTTTTGAGGGGAAAGTGTACTTATCGAAAAACAAGTTTTGTGGTTGAGTAATCCATTGACAATATTGGAGAAATTCCTTGATTTATTTAACCCAATGTAATACCCTGGAAGAAAAACAAAAGCATGGCAGGTGACTTTATTTCTTCCTTGAATAAAGTGAATTTCAGGAGGCTTTAGTTCTTGCAGTTCCCTGGCACCAAAGACATCAGAGAAAACCGTCATCTTTCTGAGCAGGATTAAGGAAAAGGTGTTGGAAAAAGCCATTTAAGCCATGACCAAAGCTAATTGCAGCAACCTTCTGGAAATACTTACTGAATATTTTTGTTGTTGGAAATCAAAACAGAGCCATTTAGGCAGAAACATGGCTGTATAAAGTCCCAATTGTTTGCTCAAATGGGAACGGTAACACACAGGGAGACCAGCGGTACCTTGGTGATACCGAGTGCGGCGATGTTCTGGCTGTAGGACGTGGTGCCGTTTCCAGTTCCCCACAGCGCAGCCAGGATGCAGCCAATGCCCTCTACCGCGATGCCTCGGTTTATGGCGTGAGTCGGCGGAGGGGGGGCGCCACACAGGCGAGCGCAAGCGTAGTAGTCGCCGATTGATTCCATGGTGGACGCCAAGACGCCCGCCGTCATGCCCAGCACCGAAGACACGCTCACTGTGGGCATACCCCATTGACCTGCGGGGTAGACATCTTTTAGATCCCACCCACATTAAGACACAACTTTACGCTTAAAGACCGGATTATTTCCACAATCAATTTAAATACCAGATGAGTTTGTTCCCGCACATGGACGATGTTGCATATTTAGTTTTCGACCCGAGGCAGACCACTACCAGATGACCGACCAAGAGGGTTCATGCAGCTTGTTAAAAGAAAAACCACTTTTCTTAAACCATCGAGGGATTTAGAGAACATGCAGCAGTAGAAAACATCTGCCAAACCGAAAGGTTTATGTGACGCCATGTCCGGCTCACTCCAACTCTTACATAAATCTATGAAAAAACAACAATAAGAAAAGAATCATCTTTTCTTCATCATTCAAATCACAAACCAAACCTGGTGGCACTTTGATTCAGTGATTTATTCAATGCATGTCATTGCAGGAATATGATGTTATTCAACGTTTATTTGCTTTCACCAGAAACTCTTTAAGGCAGCCATGGACACGTCAATGTCCCAAAGAAGACATCTGAAGTGACTTCAAAAGCACATTGATAACATATGTCAACGTAAACATGGACTTAAGGGTCTAAGTGAACGTACCGTCTTCAAACAGAAGGTGCCAAAACATAAAAATGGCATTAAAAATAGTAAATAAGGAAACTGACAGCAAACTGACCTTTGCATTTATTTACCAATAAACCCAGTATCCATAAATTGTTGCGTGCAATTGCAGCAGCATAATCAACTTGAAGCCGTGGTGAAATAAATCTGGCAATTCGATCCTGCGTTGTCCCTTTTAGACACTTAACTATGTGCTGTCAAACATTTCTATGGATCAATGACGAGCAGTTTTGCAGCCAAGGAGCAGTATGTCCTGTCCTTGAGTTTTGGCAATTTCTCAAAGAAAAATATCAAGAAGAGGCAGGCAAGAAAGTTGATTGAATGGTGTGAATCCCAATGGCCGCACCCATTATTGACAGATTGTTGGTTAATTGCATAACCACTGCAGCGCTTTGGGACACCACAAATACCCCCATCGTTATTGTATATTTAATCTGTTATACAAGTGTAGATCCATGGGAATAAGAACCTTTAAAACTGTATGGCAATCCTTTTGGTATTGGTTTTGTGATTGGATCATCCGTATGAGAGGGTGCCTCTCGTCTCCCAATGTCTGTTTAGTTACATCATTTTATTGTCTTTCATCTCGTTGTCATCTTGTTGACTTTGTAGATTTCTTTTGTGCAGATGTGTTTTTTCTTGAAAAGCAAACATCTAATATTCCACCCTCAGAAGACAGTGATAACACGTGCACTGACCCGGGTAAGGCACGTGGAACCAGGGGGAGTTGGTGACGGCGTCCAGGCTGATGTCGGTCCGGGCCGAGAAGCCGTACTGGTCAGACTTTGTGGGGAAGACGTCAAAGATGGTCAGCAGGAAGCAGACGAGCCACGCGCCGCACATCCCGAACAAAGCCTGCGATTTGGCATCACACACACAGCGTCTCAGGGCATCGAAATGACAAAACCCAACATTGGAATATTCAAATCAACCACGTGCCTGGTGTCACGTTGACTCCTTCAATGAATTGACCCAAAGAAGAAGCCTCGTGCAAACGAACTCCACTGTTGCATCGATCAAACAAGCAGGTCTTGGATTATGTTTACAGTCTAATCTCGCTATTTTACATTTTTATGCCTTGGTTCAACTCCCCTTCGGCACCGGGGTTGCCATTTTGACATTTGCAGATTTAAAAACGCAACTTTAAACATTTTCATTCTGCAAATCTGGTGGAGTTCCCTTAGAGAGAAGTCAGAGGAGTGTGTACCTCTGATCACTCACACATATTCCCACCCAAGTGCTTCCAACAAGGCTGACAAGCCTTCAGGCTGCTGTCAACATTTGTTTATTTTTCCTGTTGTCGAGGTCCTGTTTTTATGATGGCACAGCGTTCATCTCTCTTAATCCTTTGTGTGCATATAAATATATATAATAATAATAATATATGAATCACTTGTTACAAGTGGCTTTTGCACCGAGAAGCAGCGCACGTATCAGCGGAGCCTCACTGACAGCCACGGGTCAGTTTTGCAGGAATGCCACTGCATTAAAAAGTGAAGCAGGGCAGATGTCAGAAAAGTAATGTGGGCGGCACTAAAACCCACCCTGAGAGAATTCAGGTTAAAACACATTTGCTGAGTTGGTTTATCATCACAAGAGATCTCTGCCAGACAGCATCAGAAGATCAAAAGATAATTATATTTGAAGGGCTCAGAAGTCACGAAAGACTGTGACCTGGGTTGGGTTTACTTAAGCCCAGGAAAGAAGTTTCACCCACTAAAGAAAGGGAAGGCTTTGAAGACATCCAGAGGCATCCAGGATTAGGCTGGACTTGACGGACAGGCGGTGGGACAGAGACCAGGACTCTGGATTAGAAGATGTTCACATGCTCAGACATGAGTTCCTGATGTTATTCCATTATCATGGTAGTAATATGTAATATAATAATGATAGTAATCTGAGTTTGTATCTCTATGTGGAAATGCACTGATTGTAAGTCGCTTTGGATAAAAGCGTCAGCTAAATGACACGTGATGTAATGTAGTAACAGGAATGCTGTAGTGTCTTCATTGTGCGCTGCAGTGCGTTGTGCATCCCTGTGTTGCACGACATCGACCGATGCTTGAGTGTAATTATCTTGGTCACAATGACTTGTATTTTTATGTTGGGAAAAAGAAGAGAAAAATAAAACATTAGATTAGATTTATTATAAAGTTAATGTATTTCTCGCTGGCATGTTCAGCTCCACAGTCGATCTGACAAATTTAGCAAATTTCTTCTGACAAAACTGTAATTATAAGTGTTTTGTGGGTGATGGTGATTTTGATGTAAGATGTAAAGCACAAAGACTTCATGAATGGAGATAGGATTAATGACAATGTAAAAAAAACGGATCAAAATCAAGTTGTACTCATTTTGAGTATAGAATTATGACTTTTTCAGAGTTAAGTATCTGACTACAGATCAAAAACAGCTTTAAGCAATATCTCTATATGATGTATAATGATCTGATTTTGTATATGATGTATTTATAGTGGTGGCCACTCACGGAGAAGAGCTTGAAGAGAGGATACTGGAAAACCTTCCACTTCTTGTCCTTGTACGCGATCATGGGAACGTTGACTTTGCTGAGATACTGTGAGAAGAGCAGGATCAGACACACCGTGCTGCGGGAGGAGAGGAAGGGAGACGGGGATGAAAAACGAGTCTCCGCCGCCGCTTTTCCCCAGAGGCACCGGCCCTCTCACCAGACGCTGTTAGTCAGCCTTATCGTGCTATGCTTCCATACATCACAGCGGGGTGGGGGGGGGGGGGGGAGAGGGGGTCGGAGTGAAAACGGCCACGTGTATTCATTGTAAAATACTTGAGTATTGCCTTTGAGCGGCGTCTCGTGTTGCCTGCGAGGCGCTTCACGCTGTGCGCAGAACGCGGCACGCCAGCGTCATGCTGCATGTTATCTCAACGGGGGGAAAGTCTCCAGCCTGTGGAAATGTCCACAGGCCATAAAAGGTCTACTGGAGAGGAAAAAAATGAGTTCCCTTCTATCAGTCTTGGCCCCACGAAGATAAAACGACTCACTCAAATCCCATCCAAGTGTTGCAAGGGATCAACGGCAGCGACATGTCTTCAATATATAGAATGAGAGAGAACTGTAATGGGTATTTTATGAAAGATCAGGAAAACGGCAGGAGGCCCGAGGAAGGGGGGGAGTGTGTGATGATGTGATAAAGGAGCGTGAAGAGCTTTCCCTGCAGAAAACCCCTCTGAATTCACCTTATTCATACCATGAAATTAACCATCCACACTGCTAGGGTTGCATTATCATGGTGCATTTTTCATCGAGCAGTTCGGGGCACAAGCAGGCAAATGCATACTGTATCTATGTTCATGCAGCCCCTTGACGCTTCAGATGTCCATTGACATGTTCTTGGACTAATACTCGTGTGTTGGTACCGTCGGTATCGGGACGTTATGAGGAGAGACTCCCGGGCAGAGACCACGCTGTGCAAACGCCTACAGCAGGCCCCCACAGGCCGGGTCTGGTTACCGTGGAATATCTCTTATGGCTCACACATTAGTTCGAGCACTTAATGAACTGAGTGCACAGATACAAGCGCTTCTGAGCGGGCTGCGGGGGGGGGGTGGAGGGGTCCGCGCTCAGGGTTCTGATTCCGGGATAAAGGATCGGGATAAAGCGGTCGCGTTGTTTGTTTGTGTGAGGAGATGGAAGCTGCTGGTTTTCCTGCAGAGAGAGCGCTGAGGGGGGTGAGGGCATATGCTGAGAAGGGTGGATGACTTATCACCACCCAGTACAGAGCACCAGGAGGTGGATCTGCCGAAGCTTTTAAAACCCACAGTGTAATGACTTTAGTCTGAATTATCTGGAGATGGCGGCGGTAAATGAAGACGGATCTCATGGTGGTGAGTAAATCAAAAGTGCATTCATGTGGATCAGTGGGCTGCAGCAGCACTGGAGGTTTAGCTGCACAGAAGGCGTCTGTTTCTGGTTTCCCTACATTCCTGTGTCTTATCTTGCTGAGGTGTGTTTGTGAATGCCAAAGACACGGTGCGATGTTATCTATCGCGGACACAGAGGACCTGAGGTGAAAATTCAAAGGGACGAGTCAAGGGTGTCGAGTAATGAGCAGTCCGGGTGTTGGACTTCATGAACACAACAATGGAAGGAGGCACTTTTTGTGCAGAGGTATATTTTCTACACATGGATATTTGGACCGATGCCCTAAATCATTATGCAATATTGAGATTTCTGCTACGATACATGGCCAAACTGAAGAAAAGGCATATAAGCTTCATACATATACCCTCCACTATAGGATTGTGTTCATAACTTTTGTGTAATGCAGTGGTGTGACCCCCCCCCCCCCCCCCCCCCCCAGGGACTCACAGAGCAGCGATTCCCCAGTGACCTCCGGACTTCTTCCCGGCTTCGATGAACAGGGACAGGCCGATGAGGTTGATGGTCGGGGCGATGGCCAGCGGGCCGATGTATTTCAGAACCAGACCCACCAGCCCCGAGAAGCCCAGGACGATCTGCAGCAGAGAGGACACCAGGATGGCTCCCTGGATCTGTGGACAAGAAGGACGCGACTGAGCTAATAATTTATGTATAATTATTCATCATCAAAGTGTCTTTGGAATATTCATTGTTACTTTGAATCCCTCATTTAGCCGCTAGGTTGTTAGCGTTTATTGTGGCCTGCAAGCTTTTTTATAAACTTTTAAACATTTTCTCATAGTGCTAAAAACCAGTTTAAAAAACACCACCACTGGCTCAAGTGAATCGTTGGCATACCTCACGCATCCGTGACATCCAAACCTCATCAGAGTTGTCATTGTCCGGCAGGCCCGTGGTGTTCTGCAGCGGCGTGGGGCCCGTCACGGAGCCTTTTGGCGCCGGACACTGCCACTTGGGGAGGGCGAGGATGGCCAGGGTCGGCGTGATGAAACTGAAGGTCCCGCCCTGCAGGATTGGTAACCTGCGAGTGAGCGAGGTGACGGGGGTTAGAGGTCAGAGCTCACTGTGTGTTGGTTTGAGAGAGAGGAGAGGGTTGTGTTCTTTTCTGATGTATTTGTACAGATTGTACAGCCCCCCCTAGATATTAAATAAGGGAAATAATAAATGTGCCCGTGTGACTTTATCTTCTTATGCCTTTCCTTTTGTTTCTAAAAGGACTCACTCATCGGTAAATGTCAACGTGTTTGCTGGGATTCCGCTTGTGGCCCTTTAAGCTTTGACAAACCGTGTAGGTGAAAAACTGGACACAACTGCATCTTCCCTCTGGCTCACTCGTATATGCAGGGGAAGGGACGTGTGCACCGCACTCCACTGTATACGTGGGCGACAGCTGCTCTGCATCGAGATTGTTGCATCGTATTTAGGCGGATTCTCCTTCAAAAGTGCCAAACAGCTCCCAGGATTTCTATATCACGAAAGGGAACCCACGGAATATGACGTGTAAACTTTGGAGATCAACCAGGAAAAGGTTCTCAGGACTTAGCCTCGAGGATGAAGCTCATATCCAACTGACAGAGTGACGTAGTCGGCATCACGAGAACCACGGCGTTAGCCGGGGTTGGACCTTCGGGCTGCTGCCGATGAAGCTCCGGCTGCACATAAAACCCTCACGGGACCCCTGCGAGGAGGCCCTGTCATAGAGCAGGACTGTACTGTTGTGTAATCCTCTCATTTAAATACTCGCTCGTCCTTATCATCAGACCGGTAAAGCATTCGGGGGGAAATGCTTTAAATGTAGGGCTATAAACTGGAGTTCCCTTTCAACTGTCAACCGGAGCATTCCCTCAATTTGCACCAGCTATAAATCTTCAAACCAGACGGGGGTTGGAACAGGAAGTCGCTGAAGTGGTTCTCCCACGTGTGGAACTGGATTTACCTGGTGCCCACAGCCGTCTGCAGTATCGTGCACAACCCCGACACGAAGAATATGGTGGAGATGAGCTGGCTTTTGGCGACGTTGTTGTCCTTGATGCAGAGGGGCTCGGCCAGTATCAGCGGCACTGCGATGATTCCCCCAAATGCCAGGATGTAGTGCTGTGGAGGACCAGAAGGGCTTAAAAGGAGACATATTTGTTGCTTTGGTTTCTCAAAATCAAGACGTTGTTTGGTTTTTTTGTTGTAAAGTGAGCAGCAGACAAACGTTCTCCTCAATCCCCAAAAAATATGTATTCATTGAGGTGTTAAACTCCATTGATTTCAATCTTGAGCCTTTACGGTAAAATAAAAGAAAGAGGAAACGTGTGAAGACGACATGAAACAAAGAGGATCCCGAGCCGGAAAACCCAACTCGGAACATTGGAACTGCATCACATTAAGCGTTGAGCAGCTTTGGTTCACAGGGGCCGTCCTTGGGAGGCTCAGCAGCGGCCTGAGAAGCTGCCACATGGAATCAGATCCCACGTGTGGAGGTGTACTCCAACCCTGAAGGTTGTTCATCATCTACAATGGCACCTATCAGCCATCCACAGTCCCATCCAGCACTCTGATCCCCCAACATTTTTTTTTGTCCAGAACATTGCAAACACGACACGGGTGGATCTCTTCGTACCACCTCGTGATTGAGGTTCGGTTCAGTTGAAGAAAGATGTCCGTCGGTACTAAAGAATTTGGATCAAGGGAAGAAAAAAGAATTCAAGGCAGATGTCGATGGGTCTCAGCAGAGTTATGGAGGTATTTTCAAACAGACATCTCCCATAAATCAGATGGAGATTCCAGTTCCAGGACGAGGAACTGGGGGAAAGATTCCTTTAGCAAGGAGGCTGCTTAAAAGGCCGCAAAACATCTCCAGTAAATGCGTTTCAATCACATATTGACAGAGGCTCCACTTTACATGCTTTCAACAACAAGGTGACACTCAATTCAAAAATACTACATTCATATGAAAGTAACCTGAGGTAAATACGCTATAGACTCCTCTATGAATAAACACTACAAGCTTTATAAAGGTTACTTTTGATAATCATTTGGGCTTAGAGAAGAGAAGAGACAGTCCTCTTGGTAACCAATGGACGATGCCTCCTACCGAATAAAAACCTTTGTTTCAGTTTAATACAATTACAAATACTTTAATGAAAAAACTATTACAATAAAACAACTATCGACTAATACTATTTGGCAAGGCAATGAACTATTTCAAAAATGTTTGAGGCTTGCAATCAGTCAATGGCTTCAATCCAAAAAGATCCTTATCAGACCATTATTAGCAGTAATTGCTCTTTATGCTCTCACACAATGCCCCCACCCTCCTCTAATCGCAATAACAAACATGCAAAAATTGCCTTCCTCAGGGGGGTATGAAGCTATTATTTTTTGTTATCTTAAAAGGATTCTAAAATGTGGGTCTTTGTTATAAATAAACGTCATAAATGTCATTAATTCAAACAAGAAACCGAGCAGCCAAATGGTTTCATGGTGCGCGCTGACCGACGTCCTTTCATCGAGACGCTTCGTGCAGCTGATTGAGATTCAGCATTTGCCGATCTTAGTGTTTTCATTTACATCAAACCTTGTTCAGAGGTGATTCTGTGCAGAGCTTCGTTGAAACAACTTGAGCTGCACGATTCAAACGTCATGGTTGCTCAAACTCATGACTCGCGCTGCCCTGATTTTACTTGAGTAGACTCGAGCTCCTAGAAATTTTAGAGAGAAACGTTCCCTCAGACGGGCCCCAGATGTCGGTCATCTTTAACCAGATAAAGTTCTCCTCCACCAGGATCTGAGGCGACATTTGCCATTAAAATACTGACAGCTTCACAGGGTGTCAAGTGTGTGACGTCCCAATACTGACCTGATGATGACAGCTGCTTATAGGGGTGAACTTTGAACACTTTCCAACACTTGAATGTAGATATGAATAAACGGCCTTGAGTTCCTCTGAAGTGAGGCTGATGGATTGGCACGAAGCAAAATGGAGGCAGCGGTTTGTATAGAAAAGGCTAAACCACATATTTGATCATTTCTTTAAATAAAAGCAGATGCTCCCCCCCGCCCCCCCCCAGCATCTTGTCTGCCCTAAAAAGGACGAGCCGCAGAGAGCCCCGTTGATGAAATGAGTTTGAATAAATGCCACAGGCGTTGCTCGCAGCAATTATGAAGGTATCACACAAAGTCGGCAATAAAATACCAGTGTTTAACACGTGGGACCATTTACTGTAAGCCGGGGAATCATTTATTTTGTGAAAAGTACTCAAAATAGTTGCTTTCAGCTTTCATATTATTCACGAGGCCTCCCCTCGCCCCACATCATGTTTCTTGTGAAAAGGGTTATACGAGCAGCAAAAGTTTCTTGGAAACTCAGCACGAACAAAAATGATAACCCGAGGGATTGACCCGGAAGCCGAAGCAGGACGCACAGGTGCCAGGGGGCGGGGCTAACCTGAGGGATTTACCTGGAAGCCGAGCAGGATGCACAGGTACCAGGGCGGCCGGTCGTTGAGGGCGTAGACCAGATCGGGCCCTCGGTCCAGGTCCTCCGTCTGCGGCTGGGCGACGTCCGCGGCGAGCTGCGGCGCTCCGTCGTGCTCTTTGTCCTTGGAGGGGAAGCAAGGCTGAAGGTCAACAGTCTCTGGGGGCCGTGAGCACGCTTTAACGATGACACGGCGTCCATGTGTACGAGAGGAAGGACCCACATTCCCCAGAGGAACACCGAGTGAAACGATTAAGGTGCTAAAAGCTGATTTACAGCCAATCTCTGCTTTGAAGAGAATCTGTGATGGCTTCCTCCAAAGAGCGTCGACCTTCAGGGAGACAACATCTTCGCCCTGGTGTTTAATGTGTGGTCCTGCTTACTGAAACAGATCATATAAAAATATAAAAACTATGGATTCAAGCTGAATATTTAGTTCCAAAGAAAAAATACATATGGGGACTTTTGGACTGAGAAAATCACAAATACAAGTAGACTGTTTATCTTTTTAAATGAAACCATGGTGCCGTTTTTATATTAATACACAGAAGGATTATGAAACTGGCAACGGAAAGCGCTGCATTCTAAACAGGACACTGTGAACAGGGAATAACTCTTTTACAAGGTCTGAGCAGATATAAACCTGCTGTAGCCTCATGGAGGACAACCTCGTGAGGAGGACTAGAAGATTTATAAGAAAGGGAGACGTCCACTTGCCGCTGGGCTAATCCACGCTGTGCAAAGCCAATTTGCAATTTAACAGATTAATTAAAAGCCAGCAATCAACTTGTTGAACTTTAAGCAGCAGCTCCAGTAGTATGAAGAACCTTTGTCATGAAGCAGGGTGTCTGCAGCCGGGGGAACTTCTCTGTGTGAAATTTACGACGCCGACAGCGCCGCAGCTTGCTGCTTCCACGTGAGGGACAGACGTGCGCCGTGTAAATGTAAATCAAGCATTTTATGCCAAAGTGTCGTCCTTTCGGAGTTTCGCCACTTAAAATCTTTTTTTTAGCAGGTTCAGAGGAGGCAGGAGCCAGCAGTCAATGACGGTGCACATCTATCCATAAAATATGTGCGATTAAGCCTCAGTATTGAAAGTCTTTTGAGACGTTTCCTTTACTGTCCAGGTTTATTGGGCGGAGGAACAAGATGATCCAGAAGGAGAAACAGGAGGGACGTTAATAAGAAGTGGAAATACAAGGTGTAGCAAATAGTCATCTTTGTCAGGATCAGGATTAGGTCAGAATTTGTTATCCAAGGGGTTTCTTTAAAAACATAGAAAACCATAGACGGTTGTTCCTTTCATTTCTCAAGTAAAACTTTGTTTTATGAGTAAAACTTTCACTTTTAATTCATCCTCCCAGTGGGAGGTTACTACTCCTTCCAACAAAGGTTAACATTTCCAATATGTGCAGGTTTAAGCCTAAATATCCCCTATAAACTAGACTTTACTGGTCAAAGATGTTGCTCCACATGTTCTCACATTGGGCCTCCTGTCACTATGACACGATTATTAATGCATTTGTAATGTCAATCCCCCCCCCCCCCCCCCCCATCTGAGTCCCATCTGCACGCCACTTCTCCTCCCTCTTTGATGTGCTGCGTCACCGAGGCCTCGGCAGGTGGTGTAAGAGGCCGTCTGCTCCAGGTGGAGAGGTGCCTCCATCTAGTGGTCACCGGCGTGTTCAGGCGGAAGGAGCCGGAAATAACCGGCGAAGGAGGAACACCGACGCGTGAAGCGCGATGCATCAATGATAACATGAAATAATCCACTCACAGGTGTCAGCTGGATGTTGTTCCCCACACGTTTCAGATCGGTCAGCTCCGCTAAACAATAACGAGTGTGCTCATGAACTGTTGCGTGTTCGTATCGTATTGCATATGTGTACTGTAATATGTATGTATATTATACACTTAGTTAGTCTACTGGAGAGCACTTTCTTACTTTTACTTATCTTCACAGATGTAGATAAGGAGGCTGAATGTTGAAAAGGTGCGTTTTTAACGAATATGTAACCGTGCATTTGGATTCATGGCCACTGTGGATTTTTTTTCTTCCTTTATGTATTAAAGAGTCTTGACTTGTGAATTGTTTTTAAGGGTGTGAGACAGTTTAGGTATTTCCCGATGGTGAGTCAGCGTCAGCTGTATTTGCTCTCAGTGAGCTTGACCTCGGCTCCGGGTCACCAGATGAGTGGTGAGCGTTCGGGTGTGAACTTCCGTGTTCTTGTCCCGGACTCAAGCAAATAACACTTCAGAGTGGGGCTACTGGGAACCAGTCACAGGGCAGCAGAGCTCTGATTATAGAAGAATAACTACATCACTTGGTCTATATATGAGTGGCCATCGTCATCGTGATGTCCTCCATCGATTTCTGGACTGTCTCAATTTACTGTCACAGACTGTCACAGCGTCTTCGGTATCTCTGCATCACGGACTCTGAGAGGCTCTCCAAGACGCAAACCAGCGAACCCATCGCTCCTCCCACCCTCCGTTTCCCCATGAGAGACACGTGAGCACATTACGCGGGGTTCTTAACAATCGCACTGCTCCAGCTCCATTTGTACATCATCTGCTCCTATCTGCATGTACACCGTAGCCTCAACTTCTAAGACAAACTTAAACTAAAAGACTCCAGACCTGCCCGAGGAGACCAGACTGGACGAGCGGCTCCGCCTGTGAGCCGGTCACCTGATTTCCACGCTTCCTTCCAAGCACGCACGCAGCGAACAGAGTTCCGAACAGTTCTGTGCACATCCGGTCACACCGAGCGCCTCCCGCCAACAGACTCATTCCTCCAACCTCCGGGGGGGCAGAAAGACAATTATTCACTCGATCGTGATTCAATGATTAAAGGTAGTGTTTTCACCGGCATTAGAAACTGGACCATGACAGTGTCCCAGTAACAAGGAAATACCAAGGTCCAGCACAGAGACAGGTGAGACACGCACACAATCGGGGGCCTTTGTTTGCGGTGGTTTGGACCCCCACCCCTCGTTGATATCTGAAACTGTAACAGGGCTTCCACAAAGCCAATGAAAGGCTCATTCAAGCAAACGTCCCGGTGAGTCCTGAGAGAAGACATTCTGTACCAGGTCCTGATCCGCTTCCATTTTAGATTCCTTCTCTGTACAAGACCCCAAAAGGAAACTAGATATGCTAATAACTTAAATAAATCTCCAGTATGACAGGAATGTCTCCCACCGGCATGATGCATGTCGTACTTGCTGCCAACGCGACATAATAAGTCTTCTACAGAGTGAAGTGACTCCAATACCGTGACACCTTTATGGGGGGAATCATCTCTAAAAACTTTGTTTCAGGTAAATCTTATGAACAACTAAGTGAAGTGTGACCTAAAATGGCCACATGTTTTGAAGGCATTATTGGGAAACGAACCCACAGCCTCAAAGCCAATAAAATGAATGATGCAAACCTCAAAGTCGGCAACATTGAACATTTGTTTGCTGTATAAATCCTAGTTCAACATCTTTGACGTGTGTTGTATTGATGTTGGAAGTCTCTCCTTGGGCCTTTTGTGTGGGACTGTCAGGTTCCATACAAGGGCGATAATAATAAATGGTGCCCCGTAGCTTTGCTTGTATTATTTTGACTGTTTGACGCATTCGACCATCTGCAGACGAAGCTGCTTTTGTTCGGTGTTCCCATTATTTTCCCCCCAGATTTTTCATTCATTTGGGATGTCGTGGACCGCGGGCTCAGCTGTGTACACTTGCACGTCCCCACGCAGCCTGACCTTTCTCCACGGGGGGGCTCACACACAAACGACACATCCCTGACTTCACTTCAACAGGCTTTATCCAGTTCGGGCTTCTTTTTTTTCCCGACTTCACTCAAGACCGACTGCTGCTCTGAAGCTATGCAATCGATTCCACTGGAATATCCTGTTTCTGTTGCAGCCCCTCCGCGCTTCGCTCATTTCACATTCCACAGTGGCTTACATTCAGCTCTTGCTTGTAACTACAGCAAAAACAAGCGTGTTCCCCTTCATTAAATCCCAACATAAAAGGTTTACAGCGGACTGATCCATCTCAAACTTGCAGACACAAGTCTTTTGAGTCCGATCCGAGAGGACGGCACACTCACCCCGAACGCCGGGTTGACCGTTCCCTGCTGCTTCAGTCCCATCTCCACCCTCTCCTCCGTGGTGAGGCGCATTGTGACCCGGGCCGGCGCTGGGAGTGGAGCACTTAGTGGCTGAAGGCCAAAGGCGGAAAAAACGGCCGCCTCGCGTTGCCACGGAAACCCGAGCCGAGCGAGTCCCAAAGTGAGCGGCCCGGGATGCGTTGTAATCTCTCCTGTGCGGGTCGTCTCTGGTCCGCCGCTCAGCGAATGTGGCCTTTAGCTCCTCTGAAGGCGGTCATGTGCCTGCTGCTGTGTGACTGGGGGACAGTTGGAGTGCAGACAAGCACGTTTGTCACATGCGTCTTTTCATTTGTCGTGCTCATCAGGGAGGCCTTTGCTTATCAAAGGTTTGGGCTGAAGGCATTTGGGGCCCTTTATGATGTTATTGCCGTGCTTCACCTGGGCTTTAGTGGACATCAGGTGTTCTGCCTCCCGCCACTCGGCATCAGATATTGTGCAACTTTGTTGCAACTTTTTAAAATGCACATTGAAACATGACAACAATGCTCCTTCATTTCTGAATCATTGATTAAGTTTAATTACAGTTTTAAAACTTATTATAGGGCTGAAGTTTCATTGAATAGTACACTACTGAAATCATTTTATTATGTTAATAATAATACTCACAATTCTATACAATTATGAGGATCTTTGAATTCTTATAAATTAAATGGGTTGCGTCCTCGTTGGGAATGACATTTCTGTACTGGTGGCCAAAGGAAATAGTCCAATAAAACATATTAGTAATAACACAAGTGGGATGTCTGAAAGGTCTGTTGTATTTTTTAATAATTGTCTACCGATTTTTTGCTGCAGTTGATATTCACCTGATGCTCAATATGTCTTTTTCTGCAGAGAATGTTAGACGTGGCCCCCTGCCTGCATGGGGGCCCCGTCCATCGGTGTGAATGGGGGAGGGAGATTGGCTGAGTGTTTATATATTTAAGTTATTGTACGTACAGGTCCATTCAGCCAATGGCTTTATATACATTTATATTTATATACTTTAGCTCACTTCACCGTTTCTTAGCCTTTCAAACTAATTCCCTCTCTGAAATTGGTCCACCACAATTTAAACCTTGTCCGAGACGAAATACCCTTGAGCTGGCTCACTATTATTCCCACATATCCTGAGGAATTGGACGAACTGTACAATATGCACAGTATGCACACGCTATGAATACTACGTTTAGCACCGCTGTGCTGCATGCCACAGGGGTAACTGTTTATTTTGCTAAAGGAAGAATAAATCAATCCACCACTTCGTCACGGCATATTTAGACGTGTCATGAGTCAACGAGAGACGGGTCAGATGAAGGTTGCTGGTTGGGGAATGTACATTTGATATAAGCAAGCGTTGTTCTCGATGTGAGGATCTTTACGCAGACCAGGTAGCACGAATATCAAATGTACATATACATCATATATATATATACATTACATTATTCATTCAAAGTCGCTGGTTTACAAAATAAAATAAGTAGATGTGTTTTGTGAGTAAAATGGTAATGATGTAATCTACATTTTACAATTTACTCGTTGCATGAGCTACATCTTTTGAGAATTAGGTCCATTTGTGTAAAAGAGGATTTTTTTCCAAATGAACATGTTCAACACCATAGTAAAATATGTATAGTATAGTACGGTATCACGGGTGTTCTTAAGTATGCATTTAGACTGTTTTCATTGATCTCACTGACCCTTTTACAACTGAGTGCCAAACACAGCCACCCGGTTGGAAAGCTTCATGGTGAAAGATTACATTTATACCAAGGTCCAACTCAAGTACTCATGACTTCCAGCTATATGACGACCAATGCTAAAAAACATGGAAATAAACAGTTTGCAGCACTTATTTAAAACCCCAAACTTTGATTCTTGTCATAGTATAGGTTGTTCTGTACAGGATGTCGTATGAGTACAGACTCTAAAGCCCTCTGAGGCCAACATGTGATTCGTGATTTTGGGCAATCCAAAATAAAATGAATTGATTTGAATCGACTTAATCAGGACAATCTTAGGGCTTGCATGTGTGAAATTTCTCCCTGGTGCAGCGTATGTAAATGTATTCCAT
The DNA here is from genome assembly GCF_949316345.1 of Pungitius pungitius. Classification (NCBI taxonomy): domain Eukaryota; kingdom Metazoa; phylum Chordata; class Actinopteri; order Perciformes; family Gasterosteidae; genus Pungitius; species Pungitius pungitius. The sequence goes on from NC_084905.1 coordinate 21,070,849, forward strand.
ATATAAATTTGGCCAATGAATGTTGGGCGAATGGATCCTACCAACTCACCAATAGTTCGTCCTGAAGTGACGAGTCACGTTGTTAAGGTCGCATTCCAGACTTGTGGTGGTTGATGTTCCAACATGCTTTGACGAATCACCAATGCTATAAATATTAACAAACTCTTTCTCTGCTTTAAAGCATCATACATCGTCTTAATGTGTATAAAGTATTATTATTACCCTTTTGCAGTAATGTTATATTCTATAACAAGTATACAAAGGTCCAAGTGTACATTCACAAAGGTCACATATAACTTACATTGCAGGTGATAAATATCAGACAACAAAACAAATGGGCTTTAGACTTTATACAAAATCCTTCTTTTTTTATGCCGAGCCAAAAAAGTCTGAAGTGGATGAAGAAACAAGGGCCTCTCTTTGGATTGAATGAAGGGACTCAACAGCTGTGGTGCTCGACTTTAGCTTGTGGATAGAGTTTGTTTCTCTGCAACATCCCGCTGGAATGATTTATGAAGGCCGGCTTTAGAAACTCTGAGGCGACCTGGCGAGATCCAGTCCCCCTTTCGATGTTCCTCATCATACCTTTCTTCAGTTAACTGCACAAAGAGGTCCCCAGGCAACGGTAAACAACATTTCACGGCCCGTCCTCCTGCAGACATGTGAGAGCCTCATTCATGTCCGTTTTTTTAGAGAACCTTTTAAATATCAGCAGTCACGGACTCCAAAATGCTTTTGTATTTTCTTAATGTCTTTACAGCGAGTGTCTGAATGGATTTGACGTGGAACCACTTGAACACTGAAACGATTCTTTGTACCTTCAGCCTCTCACAGGTCACAACCATGTCGTGATGAGTTCTCCAGAGGTGGGAGGAATCCTGAACGAGTAGACCTCGGTTTTGTTGTGTTGCTTTGGAAACACAAACCGTACAAACAGTACATTCAAAAACACAAAAATACATTTCCAACACTTTTACACGTTTGAAACAAAACGCATTTAAAGGGGTCAGAACTATTCGTACTACGCTGCCAACCACCTCGAACAATCGGACAGATACGGTAGACGGTGACTAACGAGACATGTGAGTAGATGTCCGTCGACTGTAATCGATCAGAGCTTCACATCCAGGCGCTGATGAAGCGTGGCCCCTTGTGACGGTGTGACGGCGCAGAAGCAGCAGCTGTTGACCCGGGTGCAAGCGAACGGATCGGCGTGACCGTCCTCAGCGGGAAGACTCAACCTGCACAGGAGGTCGGGGGGGGGGGGCAAACGGTGCGTGTACAAAGCGCAGGGGCAACAGAGTCGTTGGGTTGAAAGTCCTGAGTCGAGTCCCAGGGAAAGATTCTGTCGAAAGGTAAACAACGCCGAGCGCTTCATCACCTTTGTGCGTGCTCTCAAGCGTAGGTAAGGTCTCAACAGGTGTTTTAGTTGTATCTCCAAGTCATGTGAGTCAAGTTCACATCTCAGGTGCAGAGCATCCAATTAAGACTTTTCTCATTTTGGTTTTATCTTTGATTCCAAATTCAATAAACAAATCTTGTTGAGTCTTGTTGACTTTGTCTTGTTGAGTCTTTTTTCATAATTTCCCTCCTGAGTCCTTCCTCTCCTTCTATTCCATCTAAGCTCGACTACTGTGACATTGGACTCAGTCCAATGTTGCCCATCTAATGTTCTAATGTTGATCTAATGTGACCAACCAACCATGTTCTTGTATTTCGTTCATCGTAGCCTGAAGTAAATCAATGAAAGGGCTATCAGGGAGTTGCTCATCCATTGACCGTTTTCTCTTACTACTGGGCTCAAGAACGATAATAAAATGCTCAATTAAGGCTGACAAATTGATGAGTCATCATTGGGCCGCATTGCTCCCTGGCCAGGTTTCACACTACTGACAACAAATGGTTTTCAATGACAAATAGAACTAAATGTTGGACGATAAGACGAAAAAATCCTGCATTCAAAATGCTCACTTCAGTGAAAGTGTAGTTTATAATCAACAAAATGTAAATTACTCACTATGCAGCCCAATGGGCTCTTTAATATGATCAAAAATATTCAGAATTATCAGAGAAGTGAGACAACAATGCATTTCAATCTTTTAGTTGGCTGGAGGATTTATTTTCCTACTTTCCTTCCTCGCCGTTTTTTTCCCTCTATAACACTGCATTATATTTAATTTACTCATAAATGAATGTATTAAGTCCAGAATTTTCGGGAAATTAGCAACAAATTTGTACTTTTCGGGCAGTAGCACTTAATATTATTAAATATACTGACGTTATGTGCCTCACATATATGAAACTATCTTGTACTAAAAGCTGCTTGCAATCGAATGGTGTATCAGTGCGAGTCCAGTTCAGTGTCACTGTGAGAGGAAAAAAAGCGTTGGACTATATGTGTGACGGTTGCTTAGCGACAGCGTTGCTATGGGATCACGCGGACTGGCTCGCAGGAGAATAACCTGCTGGAACCAACTACAAACCGGACCCGTTCGAGTTGAACTTCGCTGAGGGACTAAAAGGCTGCCGACCTTTTTGTCCACAAGATGGAAGCATATCCAAAGGCAGGGTGAGACGTTCTCCGCTCTGCTGCCTGAACATGAAGGCTGCACAACAATAACAAAACACACTACAAAGAAGCACTATGCTGACTAGACAAAGGAAGCCGCTCAGCAATGCGTCCGGACAAGTCAGGACCCGTCCAAGGCAACTGAAACATCGAGAACCACAGCGGAACCACAACAGCCACAGGTGTTTCCAGTGGACTGATGCCACCTGCGTGAACGCTTTTAAGCGTGCTGAATCATGCACAAGTCTCATATTTCATGTGGATTTTAATAAAAACGTCATGGGATCTTTGACGCCTGCAGCACTGCAGAGTTAAGTAAATAAAATGGTTCAAAATGTCTTGAAGGGAACACCTCAAGCAGTTTACCCTTCACTAAGCCACGCCTCTCCCTCCAGGTGTCTTCTCCCACACTGATTAAGGAGACTTGTGTCGCAGTCTAAACAAACTCACTCTTTGTGTGGGTGCCTTCTTATCTCCTTCACCAAGTCCACACATGCGTCGGCCTGGGCTTTACGAAGGTACATTCTCAGGACCAATGAGTTTAATCCTAATCTCTAGCCATAACCCCATGAGGTCACTACTGCAACATGAGATTATCTGTGGTAATCCCGCACCTAGGCCCGTGGATCTGGACCACGTGGATCCCGCATGAGGTCAGTCAGGGAAGTGGGATATGGCTCAAACAATGGTTCGGTCAATTGATGAGCTGAAGAGCGGGAGACGTCCACAATGGACAGTTGGTGCTCTGAGGTAAACTGTTGTGTAGAACAAGCTGCTGTGACACCCTGTCAATTGGTTTGTAAAAGCGAACACGTGGGACCCCGGTCAACACAAAGGGCCCCCGGCCTCCACTGACCCTGTTAGCGCTGACGTTTTACCAAACATCAGCGAGCTTTGGGTCAATGAAGCCATTTAGGGAACATTAAAAAAAAGAATCCACCTTTTTCCCAATAAGGCCATGTTGGAAAGTAGGCCAGTGCTTGTAACATTATTCTCAGAATGTCATATCTTTGTTATTCTGTGGCTGACGCTTTGCAACGTGACACCGTGTACTGTGTAGTTATTTGGATCCCTCACTCAGTTTCCTCAGGACAAAGAAGGTTGCGAGAACAAAAACAGGACGGCCTGTTTCTTTCCTCACGGAACATGTGGACTTCTTTGTCCTCTCTGTCCCCCTCCTCAGGTCATCGAAGGCTTCTACACAGTCTGCTCTTCCCTTCGTTCCTTCAACACAGCACTAAGGTTTCCTCTGCTTCCTTGTGTACATTTCCGTCTCCTTTGGTCGTTCTTTTGCTGAAAATGCCCTACGGAGTGTTGGTACAGCTCGGTACTGTGAATCCTCTCTCTCTCTCTCCCCCCCTCTCTCTCTCTCTCTCCCTCTCAGTTTTTCTGAATGGGTTTATCTCCTCCGATGACTTCATGCTTTCCCCTCCCGCTCCGGCTCTCTAGTCTCCTCTCTCCCTTCCCCCTCTTTCATCCAGCTGCTGTTTTTCCTGAATGAGCACAGAAATCCCTCCCATGACCTCACCGTTGGCTCAGCTGTGCATCCCCCCCCCCCCTCCCGCCTCCTCCCCCTGTCCGCCCAAACTTGAGAGATGGAGCGATGATGACAGGGATGCTGATGATGATGGAAAGGGGTGTGTGGGATGTGGTATGTGGGGCAACCAGGAACATCCGGTCCTCTGCACACAATCACCGCAACCCTGCGCTTCAGGATTACAGCACTTAATCTGCACGGCAACAGCTCCTCTCGCTGAGCGGATGGGTGAGAGAAAGAAAAAAAAAAAAGGAAGAGAAATGCGAGAATAGAAGCGAAGCTAAAAACGCTACAGAGAGACCCAGAGATGAGAGGGAGACATAAAGATGGAGGATGCGAGGAGAAGCCAGGATTAAGAATGGCCGCTAAATGATTCAGGATTTCTCGTTCATTCACACCGTCCGTCGGCTGCGATCGCCCTGTTACGTAAGAGGGAGAGGGGGAGGGGCAACGGGAGGTGAGGTCAGGTGAAGAAGGGAGGAGACAGAGGGAATGAAACAGAGATGCTGATGCTGTCATTCTAATGGTGGTGCACTGCGCCTCATAAAAAAAGGAGAAGCCCCGACTGCATCATTTTAGGCTGAAACAAAGAGCACAGGATGTCCTGCAGTTATGTATGAATCTATAACTAAATACTTTCTCAATAACAATGAGCAATCTTTACCTGGTAAAACATTCAGTCGGATTGTAGTCTTTAATACAAATATATACCTCAAAGTTGTGATTACGTGTTTGTTACGTAAACTCTGCTTCCCTCAGTAGAACCGGAGGACGACGCCTTCACGCTTTGTGATGAACTAATCTGTCTTCAGGCTGGTCAGACTGAATGTAAATATAACTAAACACAGCTGATGCAAAGTCATGAGGAGACACGACGAGTCGTGGACAAAGAGCATGACCTTTTGACCTGGATAACGTTTATTGTGACTGGTTTGCACCTCCTGACTTTGGCTTCCTTCTTCTGAGGCTTCTGGCCCCTTTGAGGTGTTTTTACCACCTGCAGTACAGTGAAATGGAAAAGCTGCCTAATTCTGTCACCTGAATAGGAAAGAGAAAAAGAGTTTAAGGGTGCAGCGAGTAAACCATGGATGAATCACGTATGGATGTGAGTGTGAATGGTTGTTTGTCTCTGTGGTGCCCTGCGATTGGCTGGCGGCCGATCCAGGGTGAACCCCGTCTCTCCCCCACAGTTGGCTGGGATAGACTCCACCCCCCCCCCCCCCTACGACCCTGAGTACAGGATAAGCGGTTTGAAGATGGATGGATGTTGGGTGCAAACATCATTCAGTCTGATGCCTTTCACACATCAAAACAATTTGATGAGGTTCTAAAGGAAAGGAAACGTCACGCGGGAGCACATGACATCATCCATAGGGAATGAGACCAGTAAACAAATCTTGTAAACATTTGTGTGTGCAGTACACAACGCTAAATAAACTAGACTACAAAGCATCGTATCGAGGCTGAAAGGATGAGAACCAAAATGTGTTAAACCTCAAAAAGAATCACACATCAGTCTCCATCAAAGACTCCATACATGTGGTGTTGATGCGAGGAAATCCTTGTGTGCAGTAGTTCCCCTGTTTAAAGGCAATGGCCTACTTGTGTTTGTGCCCCCCCCCCCCCTCCAACCCCCCCGCCCGGTCCTCCCTCCATCGCCCTCCTCCCTTTGACGTCATCCTGCAGTGCCATGCAAACTTCCCTCGTGGATTTTCTTGCTCCGTCCAAACCGAAAATATATAATGTGTTATGCAATGAGGTGTAATGGAGTAGAGTGTGTTAAAGTTAAAGTGTGTGTGTATCACTGCGTTCAGCCCAATGCCACAACATTAGAGACACCTAGAGACGTGCAAAGCTGCAAGAGCTAAATGTGCAAACTTACTACAAAAGGCATTTCTTGCAGAAAATGCATTGGAAATGAATCACTGCTGAAAACAGAAATTAGTAAAGCTGAAATTAATTGACCTACATTTTTTCTGTTATTCTCTTATATTTCCATGACAGGAAATATTTAGGAAAAACATTTGACTTAATTATATCTTTTCACATAACGTACATTTTTCTACTTCTAGGCTTTTCTACAAATGTTGAAAACATTTTTTGACTCAAATTTTTTGATTTTTTTTTCAACCTTCAACTCAACATTTTTTTCCAATTTTCTTTTTTTTGCCTTTTTGAAAAAAACGTTTTTTTTCAAAACAAAAAAAAAGAATATTTTTGACAGATTTAGCTGGGACTTCAGCCTCATTGTTTGACCTAACATTTCTTTAAATTAATTTTCATACATTTTTTTTTATTACTTTTTTTTCAAAACATTTTTTATTTTATTCATGCATTCATCATATATATTGTTTTCATTACAATATTTGACCTAACATTATTCAAAAATTTATTAAAGCAGCCAGAGAGCTTACACACACACACACACACAGACACACACACACACAGACCAGCATGCTACCTCAGCGCCTTAGTTCTTACTAAAGCACCAGAGCATTAAAAACCCATGAGCCCCTCCCTACCTTTTCCTTTATTTATTTTTACCAATGGTTGTTAAAGCAGGAGGCTGCAGACCTGCCCTCACTTTCAGACAGGCGGCAATGGCTCCAGGAGGTGACATCATTCAAGGGAGTCCTCTGGAGGGAGCCTACGTCACCTGTGTTTAATGCTGAGAAACCCCCACGAACCCAGACAAGATGCATCATTAAAAACTTACCCAATCAACCACCACCACCAGGTGGTCCTTTGACTGGGAGTCCGTCTGCAGCCCATCGTGGATGTCTCCTCAGGACTCCTCATGTCTCCTCAGGACTCCTCATATCTCCTCATGTCTCCTCAGGACTCCTCATGTCTCCTCAGGACTCCTCATATCTCCTCAGGACTCCTCATGTCTCCTCAGGACTCCTCATGTCTCCTAATTCCACAAAAAATCGAACAAAAAAAATCACTCATATCCAGAGGAGCCTTCGCCGCCGCCTTCGACCTGCAGTCGGACAGGGGGGGGGCGGGGGGGGCGGAGCTTCTCCTTGCACCTTTAGAGGGAGGAGAGGGATGACCCGACCAGTAGAATAAGAGGTTTGGCCAGAACCAACACTAGATTAAAGTAACTTTAACAACTTTAACTCGTAATAAACGGGTTCAGAAATGCAAGGCGCATCCTCCTCTTTTGATGAAATTAATCATAATGTTAATCGTGTTAATCGTAAAAGCACTTTACGACAAAGCAGTGTGTTTCCGTACCTGCAGTCTGAGAGCAAGTCATTTGACACAAGAAATAATGATGACTCACAACAGTTTTAGTGGTGTTGGCGGCTGAAGCGTCTCCATGAGTCACCCCCACATTGAGCAATGTTACAACCTGCAGGTCACACAAGGTGTTTGCACAACGTTAACTTTATAATGATGGTGATTATAAAGGAAGTGACTCACCTGTTTACGGCTCTGTGTGCACTGATTCCATTTTTCCGTCGTTAAGTAGTTTCATTTTACATTAAGCTTCTTCAGAAATCAGAAATTTGATTCTTTGTCCCACAGATCAGAGTGAAATCCACCCTCACTATAATTAGGCGAGTGCAGGAGTCTGCTGTACATTAAAGTGTGCGTCTCTCACACTCGGTTGTGTTGCGACATGAGACAGCAGCAGCGATCAGTTATTTTAAGGCACTTTTAAGTTCTAATTGGAACTTGATCGTTTCTACCTGCACAGAAGCCGAGGACAAAAGACCCGCTGGGCTCATTCTCTCTGGCTCACCAAGCTACAGTTGCACAACTCGCTCCAACACGTTTATCTAACTGCACACACACCGTTTTCATCAACCCTTTTGTGTCCAAAGCCAGTCTGACTCATCCGGTGGATTACGCAACGTCCCGTAAGCGAAGGATCTTCTGTGCTTAGTGCTGCTTCCAGTCCAGTGATTGACAGCAGACCTACGTCTCTGGGGTCACCAGACTGAAGGGGAAATCGGACCCGGTGCATAAAATGAACCCGATTCGGTCGTAAATCATCATGTCCTGTGGCCCTCTGGGAAAGGTACAAGCTAGGTGTGGGATTTGAACCTGAAAGCATCGCCCCCCCCCCCCCCCCCCTCCGCCTCCGCACAGGGGCCCCTGTGATTCCACTGCATCAATATTTCAGTCCCACACAAGCCCCGGCTTCCGCTCAGCGGTGACGTCATGCGGAGTCAGACGGGCTGACTTTGGTTGTCTTGCGTCATCTTGCGAAGGGGGGGGTTAAAATAGGTTAATGAAGGCAGCATAGAAATGTTCTTAAGACAAAGGTTTCTCACACAAGGCTCAGCGTGGGTCGAAGTCCTACCTGTGATTCAGTTTGAAGGATCATTTTTATATAAGAATGAATAATTTATACCCTTAAAATGATTAACGGAATGACTTTAATTATTAATACGAGGGGGCCGGATTACGAATTTGAGTTCTTCTGCATCGACGCAACGCCACCGCGATCACACAGGCCTTTGTTTCTGTGTGGTCGCTGATCGGTCTTCCGAAGAGGTCAAAGGTCACCGGGGACGCTCCCGGCGGCTCAGCGGCGTAATCAGCTGCTTATCAGGTGTGTGTGAGAAGACCCCCGGCCTTATCCCCGCCGACCTTTGTAACTTCCTGCGAGGACGAGGTCGCGTCTGTTTACCGGGATGCGCTGGAATCTTTACGACATGAAAGGTCTGCTGGGAATTCCTCAAGTCGCCGTCTTCAAGTGGGAGCAGCTCTGCCTTGGAAAAAAGGCCAAACGCGTGACCCCCAGGGCTCAGAGGTCAAGTAAATAAAGCCAACGCAGAAGAATGTGGCCTTTAAGGCCTTTATGGACTTGGTCATTATGCAGCATTCGTTTGGTGTTTCTTCAAAGTCGTGATTCCTCTGCTGTTTAGGGTCAACAGAGAAGGCGATGATATTAATAGTCACTTTTCATTTAGTTTAAAGGCTGGAGTCGCCTTTACCAGGTGAAACTAAACATGAGCAGCTACACTTCTCACTTTCTCAGTTTCAAGCTCTCCTCCTCCAAAGACCTCCTTCATTCCTGAGACCTACCCCCCCCCCCCCCCCCCCCCCCCCCCTTGGCCACTCAGACAAATCGAGGACCTGAGAAATAGGAGAAATGAGACAAGCTCAACGGCCTTCTCTACCACCCACTGGACATCCGGGGGAAAGCGTGAAAACACCTTGTCTGTTTCCTAAAGATTCATCACATCCTCCAGGTCGGCCTGGTGGTCTTGATGGGGGGCCGGGGGCCGATGGGCTAGTTTTAGGGTACCGGGTTACTGAAATCATGTGACCCCTCCCCCACCGCGCTGCACTCATTGAGTGGCGACCCCATTCACAAACTCCCCATTCAAACCCCCTCCCTCTTCTTCTCAGCTTCCTGATCACTAATCACGGAGGAGGAACATCTCGAACTCTCGGGCCGGTGTGCCCTCGCACGCCCCCCCCCCCCCCCGGATGTGGCGGCTCCTCTCTGCCCGGGCCGCGGCCTTCTCGGGTTACTGAGTGTGCAGACGGACGCGTCCTTGTGCGTATCCCTTACACTTGCCCAGGCAGGAAGTTCCTGTTGACATGAATGAGCTGGCCTTTCAATAATGCAGCAGCAGCTCAGGGGAGGACTGCTGCCACTCTGTGTGTGTGTGTGTGTGTGTGTGTGTGTGTGTGTGTGTGTGTGTGTGATAGGAAGAAGGAGTAAGCCCAGCGTTTGTTTTATGTTAAGTGGAGGCATTAGAGGTCGCTCGTTCTTGCTGAAGTGGGTCACATGAGCTGGTTGATCAGAGTGTATTTTACGTAGAGACAGCCTCCTGGAACAGTCCTTGTCCTGTTTTATTTCCCTCCTCATTATCTGACCGGAGCGAGCCAGGCGGACAACACAGGCATTCTTGTTTGGCCATGAAGTAGCGCCCCCTCCTCTCAGCACTCCGAGCCCCCCCCCAGCTTCTTTTGAAGTCGACCCCGGCTCTCGTCCATTAGCCGGCCTCGCATCCGCCGAGCCGCAGCTCCTTCATTACCAGCCCGCCGCAATGGGAAAGAAAACAGCAGCCGTGGAGCTTCCTGAACCGCCCCCCCCCCCCCCCCCCCCCCTCCACTCCACTCCACTCCCACCCCTCCATTCCAGCTCCTTTAATTAGCAGTCGTCTGTTGGCTTTTATTGACTCAGCTGAAGCATATTGCTCTGCACACTGTGCTCGGTCATCAAGAGGAACAATAAAAGCAGATGTAAAGAAAGAGGATGAAGGACAAACCTCCACCGATGTAAAGGAGGTCGAAGGAAGAATCACAAATGACACTTTGGTTCGTGTCGGGTTCCCTTTGAGCTTGAGCTTCTTTATTTGTCCTTGATCATATATATATATTTCATTTATATTTATATAAAGATGCCAAAAACATCAGATCAATGCAACAAGGAAAAGCAAAACCTGACATCAGACAAGGGAAACAGAAGTGTTACAGACACACACACACATGTACCTGTGCTGATAACTATGTTTGTTGTCATGGAAACGGGATCAAAGACATGCTTTTTTTTTTGTAGGTTCGCATTTGTTATCAAAGAACGGGACCCGAAACTCAGGATCAGAACGCATTAAGCCCACCGCTCCCCTCTGTTCTCGTTTTTATATGATGGGTTGTAAACAGGCAGGTAGCGCCCCCCCCCCCCACCCCCCCATCATTTAGTGACTTCCTCTCAGTAAAAACTGGCTTCATTCCTCATTATTGGTGCGGTTGGTTGAAGCTCCAGACAGCGGGATCAAGTTGAGGTCAGCGAGGTTGCCGTGTGCCGCTGCAGAACACCCCTCACGTGGATTCCACGTGTTCAGAGAGATCTGCACGCCGACGGCGCTCGCCATTCCAGAGGCCAAGGGCCTCCTCTCTGACTCCAGCTTGTGAAATCAAACCCAGGTGAGAAAGCGTGCAGACTTTTCTCCACGCGAAGGTGGAACCGCAGCATTGTCGACGAGGTCTTTCCTTCGACTGTTCCTCACCTGCTGCACCCGCGTGGGCCACGTCCCACCTCGCCGCGGCGCTTCCTCCCCCCCTGTCAGGGTCGCGGCGAGGTCGTCGCAGCTCAGGCATCCACACATGCACGTAGCACCTGCTGTATTTTTAACACTTAGGTGCACAGTTAGTCTGTAAGTGTGAGCTGGCTGCGCGTAATTGACTAACATCAGTCCACATTGGGACATCGTCAACACCTCGTTCTGATTTCGGGGATCTCGCTCCTCTCTGCAGCGTCGTCTTTCATTGTTTTTTGTTCCTTTTTGCAGTAAAGACAACACAGAATCCGATCTGTTCTTGTCCGCGCATCAAACTGACCAGTTTACTCATCTCCAAAACAGGAAGACACGGTCAACACCCGGATGGAATTCTTGTTTCGTGCTTCAGGGCGAAGCGTGAAAAGACCGGGTTAGGCGTGACGAGAAGCCTCACACGTGACGGAGTGCTCGCCAAGTGTTCCTCAGCGCCAGCAACCGTTCAGTCCCTCTCGCTGCGGCATGGATCCAGAGACCTTCGGTGTCCCGTTTCACAGTGTGTGTGTGTGTGTGTGTGTGTGTGTGTTCACTTTGTTTCACGGTGTGGGTTTTTCGGAGCGGAAGAAGCTGTGATGAAGAGCTGCTGTACAAGTATTTGACTTTAAACCTTTTTAGGTGTGGGAGTATTTTTGTGCCAAGAGGGAATGTGAACAAAAGTTCATATTCTTGCAAATGTATTTGCTATTTTAGCTAATATCAGGGCGGGGGCGGGGGGGAGGAAGTCTGGATACAAGAGGAAAAGACAAAGAGACCGAAAGAGAGCAAAAGAGAGATTGATCCACTTTTTGGATGTTGAAAAATGCTGTTTTAGTATCACTCCACAGCAGCTGTGCTCTCTTATGGGAAACATCGACTCTGTAACATAGACTCTGTAAGATAGAATCTGTAACATAGATTCTGTAACATAGACTCTGTAACATAGACTCTGTAACATAGAATCTGTAACATAGAATCTGTAACATAGATTCTGTAACATAGACTCTGTATCATAGATTCTGTAACATAGACTCTGTAACATAGACTCTGTAACATAGAATCTGTAACATAGAATCTGTAACATAGACTGTATCATAGACTCTGTAACATAGACTCCGTAACATAGACTGTATCATAGATTCTGTAACATAGACTCTGTAACATAGACTGTATCATAGATTCTGTAACATAGACTCTGTAACATAGAATCTGTAACATAGACTCTATAACATAGACTCTATAACATAGAATCTGTAACATAGAATCTGTAACATAGACTGTATCATAGACTGTATCATAGACTCTGAAGTCGCCACCTGCAGGTTTTTGAAGAGGAGTTACAAAGCTTAAAGCTTTTTGTTGTAAAATAAATCACTCCAAGGATGTAAAATCCAACAAGGCCGTCCATGGGGATCGTCATACTTTAGGATACAGTCTCAAGTGGCCATTTGAGGAACTGCAGTTTTTAACACTTCTCACCTTAAAGTGCTAAGAAAAAGAAAATGTCTTTGTTTACTTAATAAACTTTGTACAAAACTCATATTAGCAAATTTGGACTTGGATTTCATTCATATTATATAACGATAACCAGTTACAAACACTTAGTAAAATAATTTCACTATGGCAAAAATAACTGGACGGAATGATCTCAATTCACATCGATTAGAAAAATATCCATACATAGCATTATTATTGATAATCAAAACTTCTGTTTATAACAGTTGACTGCAAAGAAGAACATGGAGTATGACCTTTCCCTTTCTTTACTGCAGTCCAGTCGTCTGTTTTGACACTCTTTCACAACACTAATCTTTGTCCTGCACGTGTTGCACAACGGGATGCTATGGCCTGCGGCTTATCTGGGAAAGAATGCCGACAGATGCATTATCGGCTGAGGAGAAAATACTTGCTGTCATGATATACTCTAAGACCAGAGGTTGTTCTTAGTTTACTTAGTCGTGGCAGCCTTTGAGCACAATGGTCAAAACGAGTCAACGTTAGGGTGTGACCGGGCATGAGTGATGAATCCACAAATCGTTATGACGGACGGATAAGAGAAATCCTTTGGTGTTAGAAGAAGAGATGTCATCTTTAGCTTAGCCAAATACGTCTTGGGTAGATATTGTTGGTTAACAACCATTCAGTTGGGGATGCCGAAACACTCACTTACTTATTTAAGAGTAGGCTTCAGACTTTCCTCTTTTAGTATTTGTGCTTTCTCGTTTTACAGGTTTCCATGGATCATGGTTCTATCTGGACCCTGTTCCTGCCTCCTGCCGTGGCCCTGCTGCAGCTATCGTCATCATCATTATTATTTGTTCTCCCTAATGTTTCTTCCCTTTCCCCATGGAAGAGTTTTTCATTTGACCTTTACAAAAAAAAAATGAAACAAACTGAATTGTTTCAGGTTCATAGTAAGGGCTGATCCAGGTTTACAGGACGGCCTGTTTCAGGTTTACATTAAGGGCTGGTTCAGGTTCATAGTAAGGGCTGGTTCAGGTTCGTAGTAAGGGCTGGTTTAGACATATAGTATAGGCTGGTTCAGGTTCATAGTAAGGGCTGGTTCAGGTTCGTAGTAAGGGCTGGTTTAGACATATAGTATAGGCTGGTTCAGGCTTATAGTAAGGGCTGGTTCAGGCTTATAGTAAGAGCTGGTTCAGGCTTATAGTAAGGGCTGGTTCAGGCTTATAGTAAGGGCTGGTTCAGGCTTATAGTAAGGGCTGGTTCAGGCTTATAGTAAGAGCTGGTTCAGGCTTATAGTAAGGGCTGGTTCAGGCTTATAGTAAGGGCTGGTTCAGGCTTATAGTAAGGGCTGGTTCAGGTTCATAGTAAGGGCTGGTTCAGGTTCATAGTAAGGGCTGGTTCAGGTTCATAGTAAGGGCTGGTTCAGGCTTATAGTGAGGCTGGTTCAGGTTCATAGTAAGGGCTGGTTCAGGTTCATAGTAGGGGCTGGTTCAGGTTCATAGTAAGGGCTGGTTCAGGCTTATAGTAAGGGCTGGTTCAGGTTCATAGTAAGGGCTGGTCCAGGTTTATAGTAAGGGCTGGTTCAGGTTTATAGTAAGCGCTGGTTCAGGTTCATAGTAAGGGCTGGTTCAGGCTTATAGTAAGGTTTGGTTCTAAAATTTGTGGCTGTGTATTTGATGACTGGTATTGATGACAAGATTGTGATTATCTTTGTTCATTCAGCGATTCTGTCCTTCAAATGATCCTTCCAACATCGAAAATGTTATTTAAATTATAATCAAATATAATATTGTCAGTCTAAACCAATTTTGAAGAATCTAAACAGTAAACGTACGGGCGACTGGCCTTACAACTAATAACTTACAAGATAAAACTGCTAACATTTGCTTCCAGCTTTAATACGAGCTAAACCAAAACATCTTTGCAGTGAATTAAAAGTCAAGAGATATTGATTTATTGAAAAGAAGCATTTTTTTCAGCTGTTTCTTCAAGAATAAAATCCAATGAGATTTCTGAACATCTTTGCATGTGCTGATTATATTCTTCTTACTTAAATCCTGATAATCAGGGAGGTAATATATAACCCTGTCACATAAACTAAAATGGGCCAGACTCTATTCAGCTCCTCTCAGACTCAATAGAGCAGCCACCACCTTCATCTTTTCATCCCTGGGGTGATTCAATTCTTTCTGTCAACTCAAAAGCTGACCTCTTGACCCCGAAGTGACCCCTGCCACCCCCCACTAGCGGCATGCTAAAAGGACCACAGTAAGAAAAGAAGCGCCGCCTCACAGCCTGCAGGAAGCCCCTGACCTTTAACCCCGGACACCCCTCCTCTCATTTTTTTTTCACACTCTGAGGTGATGATTTTTTCCACGCCATTTGTCCCGGCGCTCTCAAGCACACTCCTGTGTTATTTCCGCGCCAGCACAAGACCTGTGGCCCGGAGCTTTCCATCAGGGTGCTACCTGCTTTACTCTTTTCCCAATAAAACTATCCAATGGGAATGTTCCTACCGCGAATCAGCTGAAATAGAATGTGTCTAACCCTAACCCTAACCCAATAACAATGGTCCATGTAATGGCCAAACATCTCCTTGTCTTTTCATTCTCCAACACCCCCTGTACTCGCTGATCCCCCCCCCCCCTCTTCCTTCAAACTAATTCAGCTTCTCCCTCATCCTGATTCAACTTTCTCTCACAGTTGAAAATGCAAAACCAAATCGCAGAAAGCAGAAGGAGCCTCAGGAGGAGGTGGAAGGAATGGAAAGAAAAACCCAGAGGATTACTGCCCCGCATGGTCCTGCTTCTAATCCCTCCTCCACATCACACACACACACACACACACACACACACACACACACACACACACACACACACACACAGAAAGAAAAAACATTTGACACCTTTGGGTAGATCAGCTCGACACTTCCAGTCACTCCCACACACTCAGGGTTACACAAAGTCACACAAACGTTCACACGCACACACGGATCCAGAGCGTTTTCCTCGCTCTGTCCACTTGTGCTTCTCAGACAGCATGAAATCCTCCCCACATCGGTGGTTGCCCCCCGCCCAACTCCCCCCCCCACCGCCTCTCCTTCCTCCTCGCTTTCATCCATTCTCCATTGGCTCCGCCTCCCTTCGGGGGCCCCATAAGGCCTTTGTGCAGATCGATGGCCCGTGGCTAGCCTGGAAGAAGGGGTTATACAGAGTGCAGCGTACTCACTGATGCAGGAGTTTAGGGGCTTTTATGAAGTGGGGGGGAGGGGGGGGGGGGGGGTATTTAAATCTCTCATCCAGGACTTTTCATCTTCTGTGTGGCTTCCTGTTTGACTAACCAGCCAACAGGCCTGGAGTCATTCCAGATTCAAAACACACATAATCCGAGTCAGCGATGAAAGATTCAGATCTTCTACTGAAGTAAAAGGTTGAATTATTTTCGGTAAAAACACGTACAAAATGTTTATTAGAAGTATTAAAGTAAAAGGGTGAGGGTTGTTGATCTAAAAAGACACAAATCATGTATTCATGGCCTTCATCCTTCTTCCTCAGTGCATAAATGAGCCGCGCCGTTGCGGCGGACAGGTGGTGTGTTATGAGTTATTTTCAATTGGTTTATTTCTTCCTGTTTGAGAAAAAGAAAAAACTACAATGCTCAGCTGTTGGAACTCAGAGACCATGAAAAAGGAGAAGAAAGAAACTGGTTTGTGGGGATGAATGTTTCAGGTTTCGTGATCTACGGTTGGAATGTTCCACTCCCACCACACGCTGGCGTGCTCTGCAGTGTACCGTGATGAGCGATCAAAGAGGAGGCGCTTTTTATTTGACCGCCACAATAATCATTTACGACATTTTTGTTGGCTGACATCAACGTAAAAGTGACTTAACTTTAACCCCGTTGCGTTGCTCTTCTCCTCAGGTGAGGCGCGACCTCGGTGACCTTTTGACTCGCACCCTTTTCCCCTGCTTCTCATTTGGAAACCATTTGTTCTCGGTTCCTTTTTTCCTTTTCACTGCCCCCCCCCCCCCTCCTCGTGGAGCAGTTAAAGTGCAGCTGCCGCCATCAGCTCTCTATTATCCAGCCTCGGGGGCAAAGAAGGAGAGGAACTGGGATGAGAACCGAGTGTACGGGAAGATATTTCAGCCTCTCTGGGAAGCCGTGGGTGTAGATTGCTCAAACAGGTGTCGCGCTGAAGACTCGTTCTGATCTTCTGGGGATCTTCCTCCTCCATCATGCCAACGTTCTCCATTCCCAGAACGTTTAGTGATCTGAATAAAAGACCTGTACTGTGCGGTTGATTCATACGGTGACTAAGAGACAAACCTTTCCCGATGCAGGTCTACGGGGAAAAGGGGCGGAATATTGAAATTCCACCATTCGGTGCTTTAGCGCTGGGATCTGTGAGAGAAACTGCCCATAACGTCTTCATCTGACGGATCATTTGGTGGTGGAGTATCACTTTGAAGACAAAAAGCAAACTGCATGACACCAAACAGCTGTTCACCTGCCGGTCTTTGTGAAACAAAAAGCCGGATAACGCGTCCCTCGGCAACCGTTTTATGCCCTCGGCAACCGTTTTATGCCCTCGGCAACCGTTTTATGCCCTCGGCCGGATAGCTGCGCTGTGCCGGCCCGCCACGCCTCCGGCTCGAATGGCGTCCCCCGCGTCTCACTCCTCGGGATCAATTGGGCCGAGTTGAAATAGGGGTCGAGGCAATTTAACACTGGTCCTGCATAGTAAACCAGGAGGGCTCAGGGCCTGTGTGTGCTTGTAGGGTTGACAGGAGACTGACACTTTTGTGTGTGTGTGTGTGTGTGTGTGTGTGTCGCACGTTTCAAACAGGAAAGTTTCTGAACCAAAGAAACACTCCATGAATACGTTTGTATTAACTGCTTTACAGGTTCGCTGTATTCACGTTTGCATTTGGGTGTTCGCAGTGTGTACTTCATGTGTGCGCCTTCCTGTGTGAGTCCATAATTTGCGTGTGTATGAAAGTGTGTGTGTGTGTGTATGTGTAATTTAGCCAGTAAATGCTAGTCATTAGCGTTGGTCTCCAGGAACAGAGGAGGCAGGAGGCTCTCCGGGGCTTGGTGGTGAACACGCACAGGCCCACCTGAGTTTAGTCCCCTCTGTGTGCATCGTCCCTCCCAAGGTGTCACCTGATGGTGGCTTTCATCGAGGGAACCTGCAGACAGAGCTCACCGGGAGCCGGAGGTGAGGAGGTCACGCTGCCCAACGAGTCTGTCACGGTGTGGGTTTGTGTCCTGTTTTTGCAGTGTCCTGCCTCTCGTGTCCCTCGGTTAGCTTCACTTCCTGCCGTGTCCCTGATTGTCTCCTCCTGTGTCCAATCACCTGCACCCGCCCAGTGTATTTAAACCATGTGTGTCTCTGGTTTCTTGTCGCTCCAGTCAATGTCTTTGTGAGTAGTTGAATGTGTTTCCTCAGCGCGATGACGGCTGCATTTGAGTTGTGCGTCCGTCTTCTGGTGTACTGGATCCATGTGTGTAATGTTGCAGACACACGATTTTATCTCACGTGAACGCCACATTTAATACTTTTGTTTTAAAAGTAGTACGAGCCTGCCTCGAGGGAACAGGCGGCTGGAATCTGAGGAGAAATGTGGGGAGGAACCCAATGGCCCCCACTTTTAACACCCGCACACTTCTTGTCCCCGGTTCAAATGCGTTGTGTCAGACAACGGGACCTTCACCCAGGTGAACGCTGTTAGCATCCCGTCTGTAGCCAAGTCCACGTCCCAACGTCACGTACGCAAGATTTCCCGGTGTTAACGTTGAAAGCGGGTGGTCACATGACTCTCTCCAGACGTCCCGTAGGCCTGAACTTCAGCGCAGTCAGAGCCGCCCTGTGGCTCAGTGCATTCGTCTCCATTGACGTGTTTCTTGGTGTTTCCTTGAGAACTCGTGTTACCAGAAGCCTCTTTCCGTCAGCACAGTATAGCATCGCCTTGCTAAATCCGCTCGAGTCCCTCCGTCCTCGGTGGTTTCACACGTCATGGAATCCGGGGGGGGGGGGGGGGGGGGAGGCGAGCCACAAAGGCGCTATATTGATTTCAGGACGCTTCCCCTTCTCACCTTTCACCCAAGTGTCACTCCGACAGATCGAGGCTGTTGGTTGTGGCGGGATGGCATCGGAATTCCTTTAAAAAGGTGTGCTGTGAAAATGAAGAAAAAAAAAACATTCATGAAACATTGGTGTTAATAAAAGTATTCCTCTTAGAGAGGAGAAGAGCTCAGGCCGGATGCTGGGGGGGGGGGCGCAAACCATGGCTAGACCATGGAGGGAGGATTCGACTGGTCCAGCCAACTGGAGCACATCGGAGGCTAAATAAGGAAAATCCTCATCTTACGCATGTGGACGCGTTAATAAATGCATCAAGGACACAGAAAAGTAAATTCCGTTTAATCTGCACTGCGTCTGACCTTCATCCACAATCCAACAATCACACATTAAGTAATGAAGGAGCTCCGGAGCCTTCAGACTGGTTTCCGGTGCGTGTCTGCAGAGACGTTCCAGGACCAGATGGGCAGTGAACTCCATGTACGGAAAACAGATGAATGACTTTACCACTTTGCAGACACGACCCGAAGGAAAGAAACTGCTTTTTCTTTATGTGAGAGGAGTTTTATTATTCTATGAGCGAGAAGAGGTGGATGTCACCTGAGGAACAAACATCTTGTGTATCTTCATGGATTAAAGGATGGTCTTGTGGCAGAGACGGAGCTGGCAGCTCGATATTTAGAGCACATCACCGAAGCCCGGCTGACCTCATGGCTCAGCTCCACAAGCCGATGCTGAAAATAACGAGCTCCTCAGCATCCACTCACCTCCTCCCTCCCACTGGTTCTTTCAGACCAGGGACGCTCCGCTCGCCTCCACCCTGCCGGTTGAATATGTGTATTTACTTATCTCGCCGCCGTTGGCTTGACAACGGAGTGATTCAAAGAGGTGTGTTCTATATTTACCTACTTTTTCTCAGAATAGGGATATAATTACAGTTGATAGCACAGAGAGATAAAGAAGGGAGAAGATGTAACAGAGGTTCCAGGACAGGTCTGAGTTTTATTTCAAATAACCTCCTTCCTTGATTTCCCCGAATGCCTCGTGGTCATCTTCAGAGAATGAGAACATTTTGGGAGGACAGGGCTACTAAGGTAGCCAAGGCCACCAAAAGATGAAATATGCAGACTTGCATTTTGGAGACACAGCAGATGAACGGGGTCAAAATGTAATGAATACGTTCAGAGTGCAGCTCTTAAGTCTCCAACGTTCACCTGTCACCTGTAGCCGTCACCAGCCACTTCCTAAAGAATGTTTCATGAATGTTTCAGCTACGCTTTGGGTCTATTTTGGTGGATCTCAACAATCCCGTCAAGTTTTTCTGTTTGTCATCCAACAGTCGGTGAAGTGTGCTGGGGGGTGATGATGAAGTGCCATTTCCTCCCACTGCCTCCCTTATTAGCTCTCTCTCCCGTCTCCGCTGTGTCAGCAGCATTACTCATACCTGGGCCGCATGCGCACCGGGATCCGCCTTAATCACCCACTTCCGCTTCCTGTTCCTCGACCTGCCAACAGGGCGCCGCGTGGGTGGACGCTGATGACGGGAAACGGGCACAGAGGCAGGAGGAGGTTTTCTCTGGGGGCGACTGGGATGTTATTACGGCGACCGCAGCCGACGCGCGTCTTCACGCGTTCACATGAAACGTCCTCTTTTTGCACCTCTGAAACGAACCAGAGGACAACGAGCCGATGGGACACGAGGCGGGATCCGCTTGTACGTGTCCGCTTGCGTGAAATGATCACTTTTGCTGTTCATAAACCACGTGTTTTGCGCCGCATTCTCTACGCCCAACAGGATCGAGGCCTAAAGGCGTCGACGTGTACCCCGCGATTGTGAAGAACTGGTTTCAGTTTGACGAATGCGGACACCGAAAATGAGACACAAACAGACAAAAATGATGAAAAAATAACAATAATTCGGGATCAGTGAAGACGGCACGACAGCTGGTCTGCGCGTGTGGGCGGGATGTGATGTTTTTGAATGATAATGACTATTTATACTCCTCTTGAGTTTGCTGCGTGGGCTCGAAGGAGACAGCGCCGATGATTCACAGCCTTTTGTCAACCACAGCTTCTCTCTTTCCTGTGGCTCTCCCTCTCCTCCGGCTTTATCTCCCTCTCAGCATCTCTTCTCTCCGGCACAGCAGTAATGGAAAGATGGCCGTCACTTCAGGTGGAGGCCGTGTGGGGGCGGAAGGACGCGTCGAGTCAAGGCCGACCAAGGAGCCAAAGATAGCCTTTTCAAGGGCAGCTTTCATAAGCCTCGGATTCGACACACAGTGAGTTTAAAAAGGAACATTTAGGTCACGAATCAGCGACAAACGATGAAGAAAAACATCATTTTGTAATATTAGTAACATTAAAGGCTGAATCCGAATCACAGGAATATTCAATTAAAAATGTTATTCTAATTATAGGTGGCAGTCGTCTGCATAGAGACTTTAGACCTAAGACTACATAACAACCGTAAGCGTAAATCATTGAAAAAGGAGGTGAAGAACGACGACTTCTGTCAAAGTGACGGCCAGGCTGGAGCGCAGGAGAAGCTGAACCACGTTCTCTTTGCTTCATCCCACTCTGGATTACGTAGCATCGTCAGCATCAGTCGTGTCTCGATGCTTGTTGGGCTGTTGGAAACCGTCAAAGTATCGTTGTTGCTCGCACAGCTGACGAAGCGTTTGCACTTCCTCTCAATCACCGACCTCTCAACCACAAAGGTTGCTTCTGCCCAGGTGGCAGCGGGGACGGGAACGCAGTCTCCGCCAACCTTAGAAGAGGAAATCGTGAACGTCTGAGCGACTGCGGTCACAGGCGGCGGCGCTCGATGAGAAAGAAATGGAGGGCACATCTGCAATTTGAGCACCCGGCAGTTGGTCGGGGGAGGGGGGGGGGGGGGTTCGGGAACCCAGCTTTTGTGGATTTGGGCTGCAGGTGGTGTGTCGTTGCGTCTGGCTTTGATTGGACACGTTTTAGCATGGAGTGAGATTCAAACACCAACCACGAAATGTAACACGTGGCCTTTGTTGAGTCCGCTTCACATTTCTCCCAGAGATTGGAATCACGTGTATTCAGCGGTGCAGATCCTTGCTTCCTGTTTGCATCCCGATAGCGCCATTTATTTTTTTCAGTTTCAACCACAACTGCTCTGTTTTCTTCATAGAAAAACTGAACTGTGTTTGGAACCAAAGATTCAATGTGTTTCATCAGTCTTTTCCTTGAATGATTTGATATGTAACCATTAAACCATTATAATAATTATAATTTAATGGAAAAAATAAAATATGTTGAAAGAAACTGAAGTAACTGCAGTTTTGAATATTTAAATATTCTCCTGCAGCCTGAGGGTGTGGAGCGTAAACACTTTGCAGCTTTACCATGAGTGAAAATGTTTAATTCATTAAGACAAAAGACACATTGGCGTCTGCTTCAAAAGGTCACTGCTTTTTGTTCTAAAGCAGAGTCGAAGTCGGGTCGCCGTCGCACTGAGAAATCAAACCGGCCTCGCTGTGGAAGCTGCGTAGGCTGTGATAGAGAACAGTGTTTTACACCGAGCCAACCAAACACACACAGGGAGAGAAAAACACGAGGTCCTCAAACAAAGATCTTCATTCTGACTCTGACCCCCCCCACCCCCCCTACTCCAGACATTCCTTCCCAGCATTCCAGAGGGCTGGTGGGCGGTGTCACAGGGCGCAAAGAATGTAGATGAAACCTGCACGCATGTCTGTGCTCTGTCTATACTTGCGAGGACCTGATGCTGTAATAGCTGCATTCCCCAGCTCCTGGTGTCTGTGGTTTTCACTGGCAGAATGTAAAGAGGTCACAGCGGATTAACCCCGCGTTCCCTCGGATGTCCGTCAGGGCCCGGCTCCTCCTGGCTGATAAAAGACTGATAAAAGACTAAAATAATCAAGCATCAGTGAATATGGTCAAAGAGACCATGAAGCAGGGAGTGCTTCAGGGCGATTGACTGTGATTGACAGGTCGCTACCATGGTTACGACTTCATCCCTTTCATAATAGGTTTTGTTGTAATATGTTTGACATTTTTTGGGTTCGTTTATACGCTCAGGGCACGTCTCCAAGAAATAAAACACAGGAAGTAGTTCGCTAGTTTTCTTTTTCTTTATCTGTGAGCTGCTCCATCTGTTGCTGCCCAAGAGATTTTGGTCACAGCCTGTTCCCTGAGCGGGATTAATAATCTGTTTAGAGGAAGGTTGTGTGTGTGTGAGTGTGTGTGTGTGTGTGTGTGTCTGTTGGAGAGAGAAAGAGCTGGAAAGTGTGATGTTGTAGTGATGAGATCGTGAGGGTTGGTAGTGAAAATTATAGCACGGCTGGCAAGTGAGTCAGTGCGTGTGTGTGTTAACGTTTACTCCCTTTTATGTCTGTGTGATTTCAGAGTGCATCTGAAGGCCGAGTGTGTGTGTGTGTGTGTCTGCACTTTTGGAACTTGTAACACGATCTCCGAGGGCAACAGGAAATTGCTGGAGTGGATGAGGGGGAAGCAATGTGACATGAGACAGGTGGGCGGTGTGTGTGTGTGTGTGTGTGTGTGGAGGGTGGAGGAGGCAGAGATGAAGTCTGGGGGGGTGGAGCCTGCTGTCAACACGCCGTCGCCGGAGGGTAAGAGGGACAGGAACCGTTAGCTGAGGATTAGCAGGGGCGCCAAGTTTAGGTCCCTCTCTTGCCTTTATTTTTATGGCAACGGAAAGGGGCGGGGGGGGGACCAGATGGGGGGTGCCAGATGGGGGGTGCCAGCGGATGTGGCATTTTCAACACCGCAAGACGTTAGTTTGCGCGAGGCGTCGGGAGGAATGAGGCCTTTTCTTCTTCTTCCTCGGTAACACAAAGCAGAGCAAGTTGCCAGAAACTCAGCCACCGTCCAGGTGCCGCTTTCACACTTTTAAAAGTTTCCTATTTTTTTCAATTTGGGCCCAATGTTCATGTTCTGGAACAGAAAAACCTCTTCTCCCGAATGGAGGGCGGCGTTATCGCCCAGCAGCTGGAGTTGTGATGCATTTCTGCGACTAAATAACTCTGGAGCCAAAACAGCAAATGAGCCGTTATTAATCCAACATGCAGCTCCTTCTGGAGGTCTGGATCTCGCTTGTTTTTGGCTGCTTTTCCTCTTCTCCTGGTTTTTTGTTGCCTTAAATTTGGTTGTTCGACAACAAGCTTAAAGGTTCATTTTTCAGATCCATAAACGTGTGTTTGCCTCAGAACTGGTTTTCTGTGATAATCCAAACTGCCACTGGAAATGTTCCAGTTACGCCTACTGGTGACGATAAAGGTCAAAGTTCCAATTTTATTATTGTTATCAGCATAACTCCCTCGGAAGATGTAATTAAAGGCCTACTTACTTTAGGGAAAAGTTCATCTCCATATGGATTTAAATGTATTTAATTTGGGTTTTTATTACTCTGCTTGGTTTCAAATCCAGTTTTCCTCATTTTAAACCTAGTTTTTTGGGAAACGCTGCTTAGAGTTTATCTTGGATTAAATGAATCATTGTGGGCTACGGCCTCTGAGCAGCCTGACTACTGTACATTCTGTCATCACAACACATGTCTACGTGCCTAGCCCCCTCTGACAGAACATACGTGTTTCCAGGTCCCTGTAAGGCCTGGCTGAGGGAGTAGAGAAGTGAGGGGGGTGGGGGGGGGGGGGACACCTACATGCCTGCCTAAAATTAGTGCCGGTAGTTTCCTGTGACCTTTAATCCTGAGCTTTAAAAACCACCAAAGGCCAAGCCACAGAGAGGAAGAACGTCCCTGGGGGAGCTTGGCATGCCGCGTGAACCCCCCCACCCGACCCCATCGTGACATCACACCAGCCCTGTGCTAAGGATGAGAGCTCGGCTACAGTTGGAGTGGAGGTTTTGATAGACGATATGAAGCCATCTGTCATCTGTCACTTCACCTGCAAGATTCACACCTCTGATCCCCGCGGCAACCACCTAACCGGTCACCGTGTCCTTCAGGTATTGAATTTCACCACGTGCACCCTGGATGTTCAATGGTCACGTGATTCATTCAGCTTTGTGACTATTCGTGACTATCACTCTTTCGTCTTGGAACAGTAGATCCGAGGTCTCCAGTTCGAAGTTGGAACGGCGGCCATCTTGGATTACGCTCGTCAACTTTTTGCAACCAGTGGATGAAAGTGATTGAAATTATTTGGACTGAGGAGAGGTGACGTCTTTGGTCTTAGGCAACATTCATCAAAACGGACCACAATTTGTTTTAACTACAATGAATGGTGTTTTCTCTCTACTTGTTATTGTTTAGTTTTTCTTATTAAGGTTGATTAATGTGCTAAAAAGTACCTCAAAGTACTTGATTTACAAGCTTTTTATCATAAATTGTCAAGTTTCTCCACTATAAACCCTGTATATATAAATACTAGGGCCAGGACTCGATTAAAAATATTAATCTAATTAATCAGAGGCTTTGTAATTAATTAATCGAAATTAATCACACATATTATACATACAGATATTTGACCTGAGAACAGTGAGAAGTCATTTTTTTTTACATGGATTTTTATTTTTGTTCAACCAATTCCAGTGTAGCAATAGCATATTTAGAAATATAGTACTTTCAGAAATACAAGGTCTAATATGAGAAACGGACACAATGAGGCATGTGCTTGAATAGCACAAGGGAACAACTCAAGGGCTGCAGGCTCCAACCTGCTGTCTGAGGTTGTGAGTTTAAGCCCCTTCATGCAGACATCACTTCGTCTTTGAAAGAGTTTTGAGGTTTGAGTAGCAGTCTCAAGGTTAAATACGAGAAACAAAAATGTAATTTGCGCATGGTGAGGTAGTGCAGCACAAGAGCTGAGGAGCTACTGTTCTTACCCTGTAGGTTGTGGGTTCAAGCCCAGTCTTGGGTTTGAGCCTTTGGCTTTACTTCAGGTTTGAGTAGCAATCTCAAGGTTAAATACAACAAACAAAGGGTTGGTTAGTGTGTGGTGAATTAGCACAGCGGAAGAGCTGCTGCCACAAGCCTGCACTGCATTTGAAGGTTGTGGGTTCAAGCCCAGTCTTGGGTTTGAACCTTTGGCTTTACTTCAGGTTTGAGTAGCAATCTCAAGGTTAAATACAACAAACAAAGGGCCGATTAGTGTGTGGTGAAGTAGCACATCGGAAGAGCTGCTGACATAAGCCCCTGCACTGCACTTGAAGGTTGTGGGTTCAAGCCCACATGTGGAAATAGCATTTAAAAAGAGTTTTGAGGTTTAACTCACATGCTCAAGGTTAAATAGGAGAATCAAAGTTGCCAAAATGTGACCAGGACTGGTAGTGTAGGGGTGCAAGAAGGAGCTGAAAGTCTCTGTAAGCGCTGCCAGTGGGTTCAAATCCTGCTCCTGCCAAGTCTTGAGCGCACTACCGTGGAGGTAGTTGTGGGGGCATTGTCCCCACTGGTTGTTTCAGAGAAGTGTACGCTGGGGTTTATGCAGAAACCCAAGTCGGTTCACTTGAGTTATGATGGCATTGTCAAGAATGATGAAGAATCTTTTGAATGATGAATTGGCTAAAATTGATGTTAATTGCTTTGCTTTGCTTTTAGCACTTATTAGCCATGCTACGTAGCCTATAAGGTTCCACCTTTTTGAGAAGGCCGGATGAGTCAGTAAAGATGAGCAGATGTGTCTCATTCAGTGGTCACACTGACATGAAACTTATTACAGCCTCTGAGGGCATTTTTCAAGACAATTACATGTTTGTCTACTTCAGGGCATCCTGTGGACAACCTTAAACTGACAGTCTGGCAAACAGTCAGTCTGAGAACAGTGAGAAGTAATTTTTTTCACATGGATTTTTATTTTTGTTCAACCAATTCCAGCAGACAAGTGTAGAAATAGCATATTTAGAAATATAGTACTTTCAGAAATTCAGGTAGCCTATAGGTAAGTAGACCTTCTGTAAACTATGTTTTTTTAAGTACAGAACATTGGTTATTTTTTCAGACGTGGACTTAGTTCCCCTGGTCCTTAAACCAGTCATCTGGTGCAGTGTGGGTTGGGTGTGGGTCCATGTACGTCCACGCTAGCTGCTAATTGTGTTGCGTTGAGGTGATACTTGAGGCTCGATGTGAATTCCTTGTTGCACAGCTTACACACAACCACGCTCTTATCGACGCTTCCATCCGTGTTTATTATAAGATTTCCCATTCACGGGGCCACCCGACACAGTCTCGTCAGCTTGTTCACGTTCACTGTGGTTTCTTGTTGTCTGAAGTCATGAACGCTAGTTGGTGCTCCAGTACAATCAGTCCTCCGAAACTCATCCAGTGAGAAATGTTCCGCGGTGCAAAAAATAAGTGTAAAAATGCGTTAAAAATGTTTAATTAATTACACAAAAAATAACACATTAATCTTAATTCACATTGTAATTAATTAATCGTAAAAAACGCGCTAAAGTCCCGGCCCTAATAAATACGTTATTAAAACTGTTCCCTGCAAACTCTCGTGAGTAAAATGGCCAAATAAGAACTCTCCGATTTGTAGAAAATTTGAATGAGTTAGACCAAAGAACGGTGCTTCCTTGTTTCTACGAGTCATTGTAATATTAAATGATTGCTCAGGATTCAGTGAACCTCATTTGAACTGGACAGTGGGCGAAGCAGCGAGTGACTCTTTCTATAAATCATTTACGTCCTGACGAGCGCGTGCAGGTTTGGGCCTTTGTTACGTAGCCAATGATTCACTGGCTTTGTGTTTCCACTTCAAACTAAATAAAGAAACCTCAGAGGCTCCTTCAGGCTTCAGGTGGTCCAGGCTGTTCTTGGTGACTCGGAGAATGATTGTTGGGACGGGGGTGGGGGGGAAGACGTTGGTTTTGTGGTCGTGACTCTGGTCCGTCGCTTCTGACACAGACGGCTGTCGAGGAGACGCTTACGTAAACGCGTCGCCGTGGAAACAGACGACAAACAATGCAAAAACAGGCATGGGCGGGTAAAGTGTAGACAAAATAGCAATTTATTCATAATAAGTTATCTTTTCTTTACATTCGTAAGAGAGGAAAGGGGGCCGGGGGGGGGGGGGGGGGGGGGGGGGGGGTTGCCACAGATGGCTTCCTCTGGAAAATGGCCTTCTTTGTAGAGGGGCATTATTTTTCTCTCACAAATAAAAACTGCATTTCCCTGAAGAGGCGAAGGTGACCAAAGCCCGACTTTAGTCCAATTGTCCCAGACTGTTGGCGCTTGTGCAGAGCTCAGGACGTCGCACATTGACCTTCAGAGATCCAGACCATTCGGCCTCCAACGGACGCTGTCTTCTGCGTGGTGCCAAATGGAAAAAAATAATGTATTTTTGTGTGAAAATATATATACTTTAAATCTCTGGGATGCTCAAGAAAACGGGGGAATCTCTGAAGGTTAATGCAAAATAAAAACATCTTCTGAGCGAAAAAGTAAGGCAAACCACCAAGGTGACTTTGATTCGTGGGGGGGGTGGGAGCAAAAACAAGGCCCGTCGGCTGAATTCACACGTAAAGCGATCATCAAATATATTACACATGTACATATTTTTGCACAATTCTTGGAAAATCCTACTTGATTTTTTTTGGCATAATCAACTTTGACATACTGATCAATATGCAGTTTGTTAGCTTACGTGAAAGTAGAATATGAAACAATGAGTACCCTCTTGTTGCAAAGGGTAGATAGTAGAGCAAGGCTTTTTACTTTTATATTATATAGAAGATATATTCACAACGTATAAATGTGTGAGAAGTCTCCACAAATGCAAAAATCGAGTCACGTTCATAGCGTGCCGTGTGAAGCCGGGGGGGCTTCCCCCCCCCCACAGGCAGGGTCTTCACAGAAGACGAAGGAGACAACGCACCCTGCCGTCTTAGCAGAGAGGTTTTTTTTTTTTTAGATCCGTCCAGTTCGAACAATCGCGTCTCTTTGGCACACCAGCCCAGGAGCTCTGAAGCATCAGCTGTCCAACAAATCACGTTAAGTCCTGTCAAGATACAATGACAAAAAGAGAGGGGGGGGAGGGGGGGGGGGAACCACAGGAGCCCCGGCAGCGATGTAAAGATTGAAGAAGATATCTCGCTTCCCTTGTGTCTTTCGCTGTCTCTCCTCATCTGGTCAGCAAGCAGCTGCGCGTCGGGCCGGACGGCGTCGGCCCTCCGCTCGTTCCCGCTCAGCGGCGCCCGCGTCAATGAGGTCGTGGCGCCCCGGTCCCACGCCGCAGGGCGGAAAAAACGAGAGAAAGCGTTTTGCAGCTTTTCCGAAAAAAGGGGGGGGGAGGCCCGCGAGACCCTCCGGCAGGGGGGGGGGGTGTAGCGGCGGGCCGCCTCACGTGGACTCCAGGGGGTCCAGCTGGAAGACGTTGTGGTTGGTCGGCGTGGTGAAGTACAGCTGCTGGCTGGGCGCCGCGATGCGGTTGTCGCACGGGCTCTTGAGGCCCAGCGTGCGCTCAAAGTCCAGCAGCTGGCCCATGAAGTTGAAGTTGGGCGAGATGTTGGACTTCTTCATCTTGACGATGTCGTAGGCGTCGTTCATGGACAGGTTGAGCTTCTGCATCAGGTAGGCCACCGTCACGGTGACGGAGCGGCTGATGCCCGCCAGGCAGTGCACCAGGACGCCACACTTCTGGCCTCGAGCCTCGTCTGGGGAGCAAAGAAAATGGAAAAAATTATAGACATCTTCCAGAACAACACGGAGCCTTTATGAGCATGTTGTGGAGCTACGGCGGCCTGCAGGTAACAGGAAGCCCACCTGGAGCTTCTATAGAAACATGGCGGACTGCGCGAGGAGGACCACGCAAAGGCCTCGTTCTCAACCATCCAATGAAACGCCAATAGAAAAACACGGGACCACTCTGGGCCATTGACCTCTGAACTCTTTAGTTCTTTAGTGGGAGCGTTGCTTCCTCCTTCTTCTCCTTTTCCACACGGAGCGAACAAAGCCCGCAATAAACATCTGTGACATTTAAGTCAAGCTGTGCTGGAAGCCGCAGCGAGAGCAGCGGAAGTTATTATCCCGGCTATCTCCCATGCGTGACAGTCCACAAACAAGGGGGGGGGGTGCACAAAACACAGAAGACAGTCTTTTTGGGGGGGGGGGGAAATTGACTATTACGGTCTATTAAACCATTCTTCTGCTCGCCAGGGAGACTCCAACAATGGTGCCATTTGGTCGTGTAAACGTAGGAGTCACGAGGCCCAACAGGATGTCAACAGGGCCTGTAAATGGCTCCTTTTGTAATGTGAGGGGGCGGATGGGGTGGGAGGGGGGGGGGGGGTTGAGGGCAATGCCATGTCCTAGATTACTTTCATTGCCACTTCCTTCCTGTCACGCTCAAATTACCACCCTGCCCTCATCCACCCCCGCCCCCCCTCCAGTGTTCTCCTGTTTCAACACCGCCCTTTGTGCCTGCAAATTACTCAAGCGCCGGGGGACAAGAGACAGGCCAGGACACCCCCCCCCCCCCCTCTACTGAAGTCAAACCATTGGTACAAGGGTGCACTTGGGCCTGCCCGCCATCAGAGGCAGACTCGTCCTCCTCTGCTCACTGATAGGATCACAGGGGGGGGGGGGGACACCTCGTCTAACCTGTGCTGCACAACGCGTCCCATCAAAGGAGATTACGACTGATTATTATCTGCTGCCCGCCTCATTCAGAACAATCACACCACCGGGTTAAGTGATGAAATGATTAGTCCAATAATTAAGTCGCTTCCTGCTACTCAAATGTGATGAATGTGCTTCCTGTGTGTGTGTGTCATTATGATCACGTGTTTGGCTCTGCTGGCCAAACAAAACAAGCAACGCAACTTTTCTTGAATGCATTCATTTCGTTTAAAGACATCATTTTTTTTGTTTATCCCTAATCATTACTGGCCCCCCAACCCGTGAACGAGCATGTGGACTAAACAGCCCAGAGGGGGGGGGTGATCACTCACCGATGAAGCCGATGGCCTCGGGGAAGAACTGCGCGAGGTTCTGGCTCCAGTGGTCCGAGATGGGGATCTGCTTGTACTTAAACTCCCCCGCGTTCTCGAAGAGGTTGGGCAGGTTGGGGGTCACGTTGAGGATGTACTTGATGCCGTACTCCTCCAGCACGTCCAGGTTGGTGGAGTCCTTGGCGCAGCCCAGGTACAGGTGCGGCAGGATCTCCACCGGGAAGGAGGGCTGCGGGTTGGACAGCGGGCTGCCGTCCGAGTCCGTGGCGCTGCTCGGCTCCCGGTCGATGTCCGACTCGATGTCGGACGAGTCGGAGCTGATCCGCAGGCCACCGAGGCCCAGCACCTGCGCGGTGGGGGAGCTGGTGTTGGAGGTGCCGTCCAGGTTGGTTTCGCACAGACCCGGATACTCGGCCTGGAATTTACTGAAGCCACCTGGGGTGAAAAGAAGAGCAAACAGGATATGTTATCAATCAGGTTCTGTTCTGCACGTGTTCTATTTGAATATCCTCTGTTTACACCCTCGTGTTTACATACACACGCACGATATTTTGGACTCCCAAGTTCCAAAAGTTGTAAACACGACGCAGCTCAAATGACAACAAGCGGGAGACTCCGCTTCCGTCTCTGCGCAATCTGGCCCAAAACGTGAATGAACCGCGCTCACCCTCCAGATAGTAGGCCCTGTAGCCCTCGTCCTTCATCCTCCTCAGCAGCAGACCCAGCACCGAGCCGCCGTCCACGTTCTCGTTCCACTCGCGGCTGTACTCGTCGTACAGCACGATGGTGTCCGTCGTGCAGCGGCGCACGAACTTCTCGCGGTCCTCGCCGTCGGAGAGCAGCGAGCGCACGGGCAGGTTGCCCTTCTTGAGGCGGCGCAGCATGAGGCTCGGGATGGCCACGTTGATGGCCGTGTCGACGTGCGACGACTCGTAGAGCTCCTGCGCGCGGCAGTCCATCACCAGCAGGCCGTCCCTGCGCGTCTCCAGCTGCTCCTGCAGCCAGCACACGGTCTTGCTTATCGCCATGACGGAGTCGAGCTGGATGACGGGTCTGAGCTTGTCGAGCATTTATAAGCAGGAGTTGGAGGTTGTGCGAGGGGGGGCGGGGGGGGGGGGCAGGATCTGGAGAAGTGAGGTCCTTGGAGAGGTTTTCTGGCTGCAGCGCGGAGGCAGCGACAATAAAGCAAAAAAAATTGCGCAGAAAAAGTGCGGAATAGAAGCTCAGTCTAAAATCCTTCAGTGCGCTCCGCGCGCTTCGGGACGGACGCGGGTTTCCTTCACAGATCGATGCCTCCGCTCGCGATCATTCATGCGTCTGTGCGTGTGATTTCTCAATGAGTCGCGCCGGGGCTCTTATATAACTCCACGGCTCCTCTTCCTGCAGCAGACGGTCCGGGGTCGCGCCGGAGACACCGCGCGCCGTGCGGGTTAAGCGCGTCTTGTTTGTGTGCGTGCGGGGCGCCGCGTGTTTCTCTTCCTGCGCTCGGTCCGAGATGTGAATCGGCGCTCTGCGGTCTCTGTCTCCCCCTCTGTCTCTCTCTGCGGCGCCGGTGCTCGCTGAGTGGCTACAAACTGGGGAAGGCGTGTCCACCGGGTCACATTGTGTCCGCCGCGGCCAATCGGATGAGGCCTCGGTGGCGGTCGCCCTGGCAACGGGGGCCGGATGGAGCGGCCCCGTGCTGATGAATTGTTAATGAGTTTGTCATTCACAAAAACGGAGAGGAATTTCCGCTCCGGATCAAGTGAGTGCAAACAAACAGAAGAGCTGCGGGAGGAGGAAGGAAGGGGGGGGCGGGGGGAATAGAAATCGTCTCTTGGTATGGGCTATATAATAATAATAACAACAACAATAATAACACACTTCACATGATTTACTTTGTCTGAGCTCTAAGAAAGTTCAAGTTTCTGCGACACTTCAGAGAAACACGTTTAAAGTGCAATGATTACACCAGACAGTAAAAACAAGCACATTATTGTCTGTATTAAAAAGTCATTTTTGTTTTTTGTGCTCCAACTAAAGATTCTTTCAGAAAAAGAAAAAAAAACTTTAAAAAGGTGCTATTATTACAAAATACAAAATATTATTATTACTATAAGATATGAGTAATACTTATCTGCTATAAGACAGCATAACAAATACAACATATAGTTATTGTATGTGGACTGACACACAACCGCCTAACAATGACTGGACTGACCAGAACCACTGAGACCCCCCCCCGATACAGATGGTGATTTTTCAGTCACCACGGAGATGATAGAAGTTCCCCACGGATCAATGTATAGGATGAACTGACAGGGTCCGTAAACACGATGGATTCATGAGGAGAAACACGCGGACATCATCAACGTATTCCCCTCCCTACCTCTGAAACACACACACACACACACACACACACACACACACACACACACACAGAGACAGACAGCGGGCTGTCTCTGTGTGTGTCCTTGTGTGTGTTGTTTGTGTTGCATCCCTGCGTGTGTCTCCATGGCGTGTTAGCATATGAAGTGTGTTGCGGGCCCTCCCCTCTCTCCCTCCTCTCTCCCCCCTTTGCACCCCCTCCCGGTGTGACGGGAGTCCCCCTGAATGGAGGCAAGCTGCTTTTATTCACCTTCAAATGAATTCTGCTGTCTTTCAGACAACGTCCCCCCCGTCCCTCCCTCCTTCACTCCTTTACTCCTTCCCTCCTCCGTACTGCACGCCCTATTATTCAGCCCCCCCCCCCCCCCCCCCCCTCCTCTGTGACCCGTCGTTTGAGTCTCGCCCTTTGTCTCCGTCGTCTGAGTCTCCCTCCGTCCCAAAGCGTTGAAACGCCGCACGCCACAACATGGCCGTCTGAGCGGCCAGGGCGAGGCCTCCTGGCGTGATCTGCTGCCAGCGACCCCTTAAAGGGGGATTCAGCCCCTCAATGACAGATCAATGTGAAGAGATTCAACCCTCAGCTTGACAAAGGTCACATGGTTTGTTCATTTGTTTGCTCTTTGAATTGGACGGGTTTCCCTCCAGTCGTTTGTTACGACCTTTAAAGGCCTTCAACGTTTCCCCCCTTCTTTAAAGACATTTCAATTTTTTCCATTGGTTCCACTCATCCATAATGACGGACCCACTGATTGAAGACGAGTGAGTGGAATGAGCCTCAGTTGCCAGGTGAGCGGTAAGAAGCTGTGAGTGTTGAGGTCAGTGAGGTCAGTGACGCACCTCCATTATCTCTGATGGGCTCCTGCTGGGGGAAAGACTCCAGTCTGTAAGTGAGCCACCGACATGTCGGAATGTCTCCAAAAGGTCCGGCTTCAAACCTCCGTCAGGGGATGGGGAGGCCGGTTGGAGTCGTTTCATAACATTAACCTCCATCTTCTTCAGACCCCCCCCCCCCCCCCCCCCCCGCCGCCCCCCCGGGCCTCACTTCAGCAGCAGCTGATCTTTGTCCTCCTCCTCGTCCTTTTGCCGCCGGCTGCTCGTCCCAGACGGCGGAAATTCTTTGTCCTCAAACAAAGACTCACCACATGCACTAATCGGGTCTGCAGTGAGATCTGTCTGCGTGTGTGTGTGTGTGCGTGCACATGACACACACTCAGGAAGTGAGTGTGCCGCATCGTGGGAGCGATCGTGTGAGAACGACGGCGCTGTGTCGAAACAAATCCGAAAGTCGTGGCACGACGCGTAGGCTGGACGTGGGCTCGTGCTTGGAAGAGGAAGCGGGTGTGAGAAGTGATAGATACCACGAGCAGACACCCCATGAGAAGACAACAAACACCATCAGGTCAACCTATCCCCCATGTACACATACCAACATCTGTCATGACCAGGGGATTATAAACTATGATAATGCAATAACCATATTTCTGAGGCCTTTATCGTGTGCACATATCTAATGTTATTATTGGTCCAACAGCACCACAATCAACCTCATGGTGAGAAGGTGCAAAGTGCTAACTTAATTTATTCCCAGGTCAAATGACAGCAGTCAAAGTTACGCTTTGGCGCCATGTGATGCTGAAGGGAATAAATCCGCATGGACTGTGATTCATAACCAGACGTCACTTCGCTGGTAACCTCACTCAAACCCAGCAGAAGTCGGACGTCGATCGAGCCTGAACGTGAAAAGTGAGAGGTCGACCTTCGGCGGGGGGGGGGGGGGGGGGGGGGGGTTTCACTGGCGTGACGCAGAGACGCGGCGCTGCGAGGACGGACCCTTCGGAATGAGTTTGAGATTAACGAGCTGGAACAGAAGGAGCTGCAAGGCTCCTGCTCACTGATAACAGCCTCGTGCTTCCTCCCCTTATCTGGCTGATGCTATCTGCACTGGGGCAGGACCAGGACCAGGGCAGACACACACCGACTCCTGCACGCAAGGCCTCCAGTACGTGCTGTCCTCTGGGGGGGGGAGGGGGTTTCTGTTGATTGGACAAAAAACTTCAGAGTAGTTCAGAGAGCCGGAGTCCCTTTAGAAAACCTCTCGTTTTACTGCAGCAGGGGGGTTCTGGTCTTTGCTAACAGAGCCGTCTCCACCCATTCACGTGTTAATGAAGAACCATTTACACCTGTACCATCACACAGCAGCCGACATGCAGACGTACAAACGCACGCACTGGTGCAGACAAGCAGGCGTGCACGTTTCCTGTGTTGTGACAACATCTTAAGCGCGCACGTTTTTCCTATTGTGTGTTTTCGCGACTCAACCATGTCTTCTACAAAGTGACCTTGGCCACTAAACGGCCCTCGCTTTGGTCGCCATGGGAACAAAGTCGCTGTTCTCAAACGTCTGAAAAATGGAAACTGAAACAAAGCAAAAACGACAAAAAGTTAGAACAACACAACAAATGCACTTAAAACACCTGCTTCACACGCGATACAAACTGATGCATCCGGGAGCACCGACCCACAACGCGTCCGTTACTCGTTACACGCATTTTAACAAAAACAGATTTCCAGGGACGACGCACACAGACACACACAGACACACACTGAGGCTCCGGTGTTATCAACAGCTCCATCACTCTGTCTCTGCATCGCCTCCTTTATCTGTGTGTGTCTGTGTGTGTCTGTGTTACAGCAGACATGAGGGGCTCGTGTATAAAGGCCTTGGTCGGCTTCAATAAAGAGTCACGATCACATGCTGTGTGTGTGTCTGTGTGTGTGTGTGTGTGTGTGTGAGACCCACAGAGAGGATTTCCCCTCACTGGGGACACTTCCCTTTGCCTTTGGCCCATTTCTGTCACTTCAACGGGCCTCTTGGCCTCCGTGCAGCACCCCGCGTGTTGTCTGGAAAAAGAAGAGCCTCCACATCATCTGCACAGGGTCACAGCTTCCAGCAGAAGCAGGACTCACAAAAAAAACTTTATTACCAAAATCCAAAGATGCCTCGGGACAAAACACAGACTGGGACCAGAAAGAGAGGGCAGGAAGTGAAGCTGAACCAGGGACACGGGGAGGGGAAACTACAAAATAAAACAGGAAACAAACCCAAAACGTGACACATATAGAAGGAGTTTCAGTAAGATCACTAATCACCTGTATTAATAAACACAGAAACATTCTGATTTACATTGAAAAAAACACTGGAAACTGAAGTCTTTGTTAAATTAGCATTCACATGTGAACAGGGATCCTGTGGGATCACGTAACATCCTCAAGGAATGAAGTTTCTATTTATTTCTATTTCCACCTGGATTCATATAAAGTTCATGTTTCCTCATTAACTCGGGAAGTGATGATGGGAAGAAACGCTTGTTGTCATGGCGTGTTTCCATGTGCAGGTGAGGGGACGTCGAGGTGCGTCCCTCAAACGAACCTTCGCCGCGCTGCACTTTGACCCACTGCGGTCCAGCGAAAACAGGAAGCTGGACGGCGTCCTTCGAGGGCGGGCAAACAAACAGGCGCGACGGAGGCGGACGAGGACGAAGAAAACAGGAAGCGCGGAGGAGGGGGGGGGGGGGGGGGGGGAAACCAGTGGCTTGTGGCTTGTGTGCTTTTGGTGGTATTTCTCATCCTGTCTTATTTCAACAGGTCAAAAGTAAGACGTGGAGGGAGAAGGACCGGGAGACATCGGAGGAGAAAAAAAAGCCTGTCTCTCTCGCACGGGTCCACAGAGAAGCTTCAATGCTACGAAAAGAAAAATCATTTTCATAAGCTAATTACATTGAATCCGCCCCGCAGTGTATTCTTCTCTCTCCCTGATCACCTCACAGTGAGACGCCCTCCTGGTGTCAGGAGAGATTTCGTATCATTTACATTCAAACTGCTTCATTTGCATCGGTACACCTTCATTATCACGTGTTGTTTCTGGGTTTCTCGTCGCAATTGTCCTCAATCGCTAAAAGTAATGATGGTTTTACATTAAAGGCCTTCAAGTCGAACCTCGTCCTCCGATTCCACGGTGCTCTTGATGTGAAACGTCTTTAGGAAGCAATCGGACACGCCCCCTCTGACGGCCGGTTTCTGTTATGTGTGGAGATGATTCCCCCCCCCCCCCCCCGGTGGGAGGTCCTGATTTCATTAACTCCAATGCGAGTTCATAGAAGGACAATATCTTATTTTGTGATGCTCACATGTCTGTGAGCTGTAGCTTTAACTCATTTGTTTCCATCCATCCACAACACTCCCGAACCAGAAGTTCAGGAACTTGCACAATGGAATCAAACAGCTGAATATGAAATCGCCTTTTTCATTCTTCCATTGGTCATGCGTCGGCCATTGGCTTTTTTCCCGCTTTGCAACCTCTCCTTCTATTTGTTTTGGGTTCGTTTGTATCCCGGCCTTTATTTGATACTTCATCGGGGTAAAGGTCAGTGGAGCGAGCGCTAGGCAGAAGGACTTTGCCCTCACGAGTCACTTTGGTACCGCATCCTTCTGTCCTTCTGTCCTTCTGTCCTCCTGTCCTTCTGTCCTTCTGTCCTCCTGTCCTTCTGTCCTTCTGTCTCGCCTCGGCCAGTTGACATCAACTCGATGACTCAATCAGACAACAGCTGCTCCGGAGACAACAAGTGCAAGTGTGCAGATGCTGATGTGTTACAGCCAGACAACGGGGGCGTGTCCGCTCCCCGAGTCCTCGGGGGACAAAGGCTCATTGTCCAAAATGCAGCATGAATAACAAGGAGGAAGAAGCTCGGCGTCTAACCAAGGGGAACGTTGGAGTTTAATGTCGCTGATGCACCGCGCCATCCTGTTTTCTCTTTTTAATTACTGTATATTTTGGTTTTATGACTTCCTGTTTATATTGTATGGCTTTGTTTCAGGGGAAATTGAAAATGGATTTAAAACAAAAAGGTCCAATAGTCCAATTACACCCGTCGTTGTTGTGGTTTTTCGTGTCTCGGATTCCTCCTGTTACAAAGCCTTATGGCGGACGCAGTTGTAAAACGGCTCTTTTATCTCCTTCAAACTTTGTGTCGCGTCCGGTTCCAGAAGCACAAAACAACTCGACATGAAACCCCTTTGCCATAGAAAAGACACGGAGGAGGTCCAGCAGACCTCCGTCGCGTACCACACAGACAAACAGCGACCGCGCGTCAGGAAACGAGCGGAGACGGACGAGTTGGGACGAGAAGCCCTCGGCAGCTGTTGGGCTCCCACGCGCACCCTCGCATGGTCTCCAGCTTCCCATGCGAGTATGGCCCGAGTATGGGAGGAATGCGGTAAACACTGGGAAAGGAAGGAGGCCCCCGAAGCAGCGTGGGTAATGACCCCCCCCCCCCCCCCAACCAGAGTAGGGATGATGGGACGGCGAGCAGGATGAGGGCCATTATGTGGTTGTTTGTTGCTGATTTGCTGGTGGTCGTGTGACCTTAAGTGAGGAGGCCCCTGTAATTAGGCCCCTGCTGCAGTTATTTCTGCGCCCATCTGGCTGGGGGGGCACCAACCCAAGGTGGAAGAATTGCACGAGGACTAAAGGTGCAGTTGGAAGTTGACGTGCATGTTTAGTAAAATTGAGTAAACTTCCTTACATAGAATGCAAGTAGGAGGTGGAGCGGCATCACGTCTCCTATTGGCTCGAAGAAGTCTTGAGCTCAGCGTTTTGGTGATTTTAGTGCATGAAACAGGCGAGTTACGTCTCCAAGACACTCTCAGCGAGGTCAAAACCAGTAGTGTGTTGGAATCGGGTCCAACTGTGCACATAAACCATACGGCCAAAAGTAGTTGTGCTCAGGCCGTGTCCAAACTTTAAATTAAGAAAACACGATCCATGTGTCCAATACAGAAGGTTTACACATTCTATGAGTCTGCTCTCTGCAGAAAAACCAGAACAGACTCTGCCCGACTTGACCCCTCCACCCCAATGTAGCGTAGCAGTGGGCCACCCAGGCTGTCATTCTCACACACACACACACACACACACACAGAGTGGATCACCATTGTTCAGCTGTCTGGAGTCCGTCCAGGCGAACAGGCCTCGCTCCACTCCATCCCCATCGCAACAATTAGCACAAGGGACGACCTTTGACCGATTGAGTGGAGGGGAAGAGACGAGCTCCATGGAACTCCGGAGGATACAAAGCCAGGAGTGTTACACGCTTCTAAAGATAAACAATAACCAGGGCTTTTTGGCAGAGAGAGGTTCACTTTGCTAAGAGGATGCGGTCTCTCTCCGTTTAACTGCTCCAAAGTTGAGATCAAAGACACAAAGGTAATCCGACGACTTCAGAACCCGAGGAAACCCTTTCACACATTTTTACTTTTAAACCCGTTTGTTTAAGCATCTCTTTTCGTTTAGTATCACTTTACCAAATTGGTACTTTTTACTGGGGGCTTCGTCAGCTGTAACACGCAAAGTGTTGATTGAGTTAAGATTTGTTTTTCATTAGGGACTCATGAACAAAAAGAACTGCGAAGAAGCAAGAAGACAACGAGTTTAACTGGAACAACGGCCTCAAACATCTGAACTCATAACTCACATTGCACTTGATTGTGTTGAATGCAACAGAGAAAGACCTCCTCAAAGGAAGATGTGTCACCTCCAAACCAGACCTTGCGTTGTCCCAATTTCATCATCGCGTCGACGCCTCAGGTCCAGCGACCCCCCCCACCCCCCCTCACCTCGACCCAGCAGCCGTGACGCTGACGCACAGCGAGCAGACGGACGCCTCGCACCGAGGGGCCGAGACGCGGCGACCACCACCGTCACCGCCCGGTGACCTGGGCGCCCCCCCGCATGTCACCGCCCGCACGCAGCACACAAAACACAAACACGTGAGCGGTCCAACCGCGTGAACCCGCCGTCGCTATGGTGACACATATTCAAGTCATATGGCGACCAAGAATTCGTTCTTGCGACTCTTGCGACACACTGCGACTGACAAGCTACAAACATCCATAATCCTCGGCTACCAAGGCCAGGTTTATGGGATTTGAT